>NW_027254395.1:1800000-1955000 GCF_044704955.1 Pristiophorus japonicus | reverse complement strand
ATACAAGGTATGGGGAGAGAGTGGAGCAGTGGTATTAGTTTGCGGGTATGGAGAGCTCTACGATCCCAACAAGCTCTCCGAACTCTCGAAGCTCTCCTACCCGCCAAGCACTGCTAACCACGCAAGCTCTCCTATACCAAAAGCTCTCGGACCCTTCCAAACTCTCCCAAACCTTCCAAACTCTCCTAACCCCAAGCTCATGGAACCTCCTTGGATAGCGCTCCTATCCCTCCTCACAAGCTCTCCTACTCCCACCCCGAGTTCTGCGACCAACCCAGAGCTCTCCGAACACTGCAAGCTCTCCTGCCCCGCAAGCTCTCCTCCACCACCAAGCTCTCCGACGCCTCCAAGCTCTCCAACCACCACAATTCCCCTGCCCCAAACTCTCCTACCTCCCCGCGAGCTCTCCTACCTACCCAAGCTCACCTAACCCCCAAAGCTCTGCTAACACCCCAAGCTCTCTTGCACCCCCGCCCAGCTCTCCACCCCACCAAGCTATCATACTCACAAGCTCTCCTAGCCACCCAAGCAATCTTACCCCCACCAATCTCTGCTACCGACCCCAAGCTCTCCAATCCAGAACTGTCTTACTCCCCAACCTCTGCCACCCTGCAATTACTCCTACCCCACACCAAGCTCTCTTACCCACCAAGTTCACCGACCATCCCAAGATACCCGACAACCAAGCTCTCCTGCGCCCCAAGCTCGCCTGCAACCCAACCGCTCGTACACCCCAAGTTCACCTAACACCCCAAGTTCTCCTACCCCTCATAACCTCTCCTACCTCCAAGCTGTCCTACCACCCAACGAGCTCTCCTATCCACCAAAGCTCTACTAACACCCCAAGAGATTTTGCCTCCTCCAAAGCTGTCCTCCCCCCAGAATCTCATAACCCCCAAGCTCTCTTAACCCCCATGCTCTCCTACACCCCCAAGCTCTTCTGCCCCCAAGATCTCCGAAACCTGCAAGCTCTGCTAATCCTCCCAAATAGTCCAACCCGCCCAATGTTCACGTACCAGCAAGCTCTCCTACCCTGCAAGCTCTCCTACCTCCCAAACTTCAGAGCCCCCAACCTCTCCTACCTCCCAAATTCTCCGAGCCCCCAAGCTTTCCTAACCCCAAAAATTCTCCTACCCCTGCAAGCTCTCCTACCCACCAAGCTCGCCGCAGCCTCCAAGCTCTACTAACCACCCCAAACTTCTCCACCCGCGCAAGCTCACGAACCCCCAAGATCTGCTTCACCCGAGCTCTCCTACGTCCCCAAGCTTTCCTAGCCCCCCAAGCGCTCCCACCCCCAAGCAGTCCTACCTCCACAAGCTCTCCTAACACCTCAAGCACAACTAGCCTCCGAGATCGCCAAACCCCCTATTTCTCGTACACTCCAAGCTCTGTTTCCCCCCAAACTATTTTACGCCCAAGCTCTCCGAAAAACCCAAGCTCTCCTAGCCCTCCCTAAGCTCTGCTTCCCCGAAGTTCTCCTACATCCCCCTAAGCTCTCCTATCCCCTGCACAAGTTCTCCTACCCGCTAATCTCTCATAACACCTCAAGCTCTCCTATCCGCGATGCTCTCCTTCCACCGCAATCTATGCTTCCCCCGCAAGCTCTCCTAACCCTGCCAAAGTCTACTACCGCGCAACCTCACGTACTCGCCTCGCCCAAGCGCTCCTACCGATCCCAAGCTCTCCTACCTCCAAAATCCTCCTATCACCCAAGATGTCCGAATCCGTAAGCTTTCCTGCGCCGCGAGCTCTCCTACCCCCCAAACTCTACTACCCCCGAACCTCTCCACCGCACCCAAAGCTCTCCGACCCGCCAAGCTCTCCGAAACCTCCAAGCTCTTCTAACCACCCCAAACTTATCTACCTGCCCAAGCTCACGAACACCCAAACTCTCCTACACCCCAAGCTCTCCTACACCCAATCTCTCCGACGCCCATAAGCTCTCCTCTCCCCACAAGCTCTCTGAACATCTCAAGCTCTCCTACCCCCTAAGCTCGCCTAACCCCCTACTTCTCCTGCACCTCAAGCTCTGTCCCTCACAAGCTCTTCTACTCCCCAAGCTCTCCTACCGCCACAAGCTCGGCTACCTCCTCCACAAGTTTTCCTACGCCTTAAGCTCTCCTAACCTCTCAAGCTCTCTTTCACCCTCAAGCTCTCCTAACCCCGCCAAAATCTCTTACCCGCCAAGCTCACGTACTCACCAAGCGCTCCTACCCACCCCCAAGCTATCCTACCACCCAAATCCTCCTATCACGCAATATCTCCTAAATCCTAAGCACTCCTGCACCCCGAGCTCTTCTAACCCCCCAAAACTCTCCCATGGGCCCAAGTCTCCGACCTCCAAACATTCCTGCACTCCAAGCTCTCATACCACCACCAAGCTCTCCTAAACCCCAAGCTCTCCTACCCCTCCAAGCTTACCTACTGTCCAAGGTCTCCTAACCCCCAAGTTTCCCTACCCCGCAAAGCTCTCCTAACATCCAAAATCTCGTAGCCCCAACCACAAGTTGTCCTACCAGCCCCGAGCTCTCCTACCCCAACGAACGCTCCTAAACCCCAAGTTGTCCTACCCCCACAAGCTCTTATCCCCCAAGCTCTCCTACCTCCCCAATCTCTCCTACACCACCAAGCTCTCAGACAACTCTAAGCTCTCCTAACCCCCGGCAAATTCTCCTACCCCCAAGCTCACACACCAGCCAAACGCTGATACCCACCCTAAGCTCTCCTAACTGCCCAAATTTCGCCTACATCCCAAGCTCTCATAGCACCCTATGCTCTCCTAGCCCCCGTACTCTCCGACCCCCCCAGCTCTCATACCTGCTCAAGCTCTCCTACCACCCTCCGAGCTCTCGTACACACCCAAGCTCTCCTAACCCCCAAAGCTCTCCGAACAACCCAAGGTCTCTTGCCTCTAACCTCTACAACCCGCCGAAGATCTCATAAGCCCCAACCTCTCCGCTGCCCCAATCTCTCCCACATGCTTCAAGCTCTCCTACCCCAAAATATCGCCGAAACCTGCACGCTCTCCTAACCCTCTCAAATTTTCCTATCCGCCCAAGCTCACGTACCACCAAGCTCTCCTACTCCCAAAGCTCTCCTACACCCCAAGCTCTCCTTCGCACCCCAAGCTCTCTTGCTCCCAAGCTTTCCTACCAACATCCGAGCTCTCCTACTCACCCAAGCTCTCCTAACCACCAAAGCTTTCCTAACAGCCCAAGCAGTCTTGCCCCCCAAGCTCTCCAACCCACCAAGCTCTCGTAACCCCCAAGCTCTACTATCCCCCAAGTTCGCCGACACCCCGCAAGCTCTCTACGCCCACAAGCTCTACTACACCCAAAGCTCTCCGAAACCTCCAAGCTCGCCTAACCCCCGCGCAAACTTTTCTGCATGCCCGAGCTCAGGTACCCCAATGCTCTCCTTCACCTCAAGCTCGCCTACACTCCGAGCTCTCCTACGGCACCAATCTCCCTTACTCCACAAGCGTCGCCACCCCCGCCAAGCAATCCGAACCCCACAAGCTCTCCTAACGACTTAAGCTCTCCTAGCCCACAAACTCGCAAAACACCCAAGTTCTCATACACCCCAAGGTCTGTTAGCCCCCAACCTCACCTAACCCACAAGCCCTCCTACCCGCAAGCTCCCCTACCACCGAAGCTCTCCTAACTTTCACTGTTTCCTACTCCCCAAGGTCTCCTACCGTCCGAGATCTCCTACCACACATTCGCTTCTAATCCCCGCAAGGTAGCCTATGCTCCAAGCTCACGTAAACCCCAATCTCTCCTCCCCCCAAGTGCTCTTCCCCTACAAATTCACTCCCTCCCTCCCCCCAAGCTCTACATTCCCTCTCAAGCTCCTCCCCCACAAGTTCAACAAGCTAGCCTGCCCCTCCAAGCACTCTTTTCACCCCAAGCTAACCTACTCCCACAAGCTCTGCGTCCCCGCCCTCCAAGCTCTCCAACACCCCAAGCTCTCCTACCCTACCCCCCAAGCTCTCCTATCTCCAAGTTTTCCCACCACCGCAAGCATTAATAACCCCAAGTCAACGACCTCCCAAGCTCTCCTACCCCCAAGCTATTCCACCCCCAGGCTGTCCAAGCACCAAGTACACCTCGCCCACAAGCTCACTTCTGCTCCTCCCGCTCTCTTCTAAACCTGCATACTCTCTTCTACTCCCCCTCCAAGCTCTCTTGTACTCCCCAATCTCTCTCTCCCCAACCAATACCCTCGGTCTTCAACTCCAATACCCAAAGTTGCTCTCTTTCTCCTCCTACACAATTCAATCTCTCTCTCACCTCCTCCCCGCTCCCGTCCAAGCTTTCTCTCTTCCCCGCTCCATCTCTTTCTTTCCCAACCACCAAAGCTATCTCTCTTCCCGCCATCCAAGCCCTCTCTATTCTCCCTCCACTCAAGCTCTTTCTCCCATGCCGCCGCCAAGCTCACACTCTCCTCTTCCCAACAAGCTTGCTCCACCCTAAGCTCTCTCGCTCTATTCCCACACCCTAAGCTCACTCTCCCCCGTGACAAATGCTCTTCTAACTGCCCCCAAGTTCCCTTCTACCCTTCCAAGCTACCTAATGCCCATACATCCTATTTCTACCCCCGCCCCGCAACGCTCCTCTACCCCTTACAATCTCTTCTACTCACCAAGCTCCTGCTCCCTAAAGCACTCCTACGCCACAAGCACTGCTACAACCCCAATCTCTCCTATCTCCCCAATCTCTCCTACCAATCCCCAATCTCTCCTGCACCTCCAAGGCTAACTATCCACCGAAGCTCTCTGCCCCGAAGCTCTCCTCCTCTCCAAGCAAGCTCCCTGCCCCCAAGCTCTCATCCCCCCGCAAGCTCTCTTTCCACCCCCAAGCTCCATTCCCCACAAGCTCACTCCCCAAGCTCACTTTCCCCCACATGCTCCCCTCTTTCCCCTCCAAACACACTTCTAACCGCCCCCAAGCTAACTTCTACGCACCAAGGCTCTCCTCTACCCCGACACAAGCTGTCTTCTACAACCAATACTCTTCTACCCCACTCCCCACTTCTCTTCTCCCCCCAAGCTCTTCAACCCTCCAAGCTCTCTTGTACTCCCCAATCTCTCTCTCCCCAACCAATACCCTCGGTCTTCAACTCCAATACCCAAAGTTGCTCTCTTTCTCCTTCTACACAATTCAATCTCTCTCTCACCTCCTCCCCCCTCCCGTCCAAGCTTTCTCTCTTCCCCGCTCCATCTCTTTCTTTCCCAACCACCAAAGCTATCTCTCTTCCCGCCATCCAAGCCCTCTCTATTCTCCCTCCACTCAAGCTCTTTCTCCCATGCCCCCGCCAAGCTCACACTCTCCTCTTCCCAACAAGCTTGCTCCACCCTCAGCTCTCTCGCAATATTCCCACACCCTAAGCTCACTCTCCCCCGTGACAAATGCTCTTCTAACTGCCCCCAAGATCCCTTCTACCCTTCCAAGCTACCTAATGCCCATACATCCTATCTTCTACCCCCGCCCCGCAACGCTCCTCTACCCCTTACAATCTCTTCTACCCACCAAGCTCCTACTCCCTAAAGCACTCCTACGCCACAAGCACTGCTACAACCCCAATCTCTCCTATCTCCACAATCTCTCCTACCAATCCCCAATCTCTCCTGCACCTCCAAGGCTAACTATCCACCGAAGCTCTCTGCCCCCAAGCTCTCCTCCTCTCCAAGCAAGCTCCCTGCCCCCAAGCTCTCATTCCCCCGCAAGCTCTCTTTCCACCCCCAAGCTCCATTCCCCACAAGCTCACTCCCCAAGCTTACTTTCCCCCACATGCTCCCCTCTATCCCCTCCAAACACACTTCTAACCGCCCCCAAGCTAACTTATACGCACCAAGGCTCTCCTCTACCCCGACACAAGCTGTCTTCTACAACCAATACTCTTCTACCCCACTCCCCACTTCTCTTCTCCCCCCAAGCTCTTCAACCCACCAAGCTCTCCTACTCCCCACAACCTCTTCGACACTCGCAAGCACTTCTGCGCCCTAAGCTCTCCCCCAATGTCTCTACACACCAAGCTCTCTCCCCCATCTCTCCAATCCCTGCAAGCATTCCTAACCCCCCAAGCTCTTCTACAAGCACCCCTGCTAAGTTCTCCTGCCACCCTCCACAAGCTGTGAAACTTTCTAAAATTCCTACTTTTCTTCTTTCAGGAGCAAATTCCACAGTTTCTCGACGTTATTCCCATATTACTGTCGCTAACTCCCTTGTTTCTGCGCTAAGAATGCACATCGAGCAGCGAATTCGATGCTGCCCATTTTGCACCACTGACCGAGATAAGTTTCTAGGCCATACTTTGTAATATTTTGTAGCATGATAAATGCTTCCTGCAATGATCAGTGGCTATTCTTTTCACCCCCAAATTGCAAACAGCAATCAAAATAGATCGATGACTCCTGAAAAGCATGTGGCAGTATTCATCATTCTCCAGTCTCTTTAGCATACCTTTGTTCTATTGCACTGCTCAAGTAAATACGAAGGCAGAAAATTATCTCAATGGTGGTAGATTAGGAAAATAAAAGGTGCAACTAAACGTGGATCTCTTGAGAAATCAGTCATTGAAAGTTGGCATGAAGGTATAGCATTCAGTAAAAAATGGCAAATTATATGTTGGCCTTCATACCTAGTGGATTTATGAATAGGAGCAGGGAGTTCTTACTGCAGTTGTACAGGGCCTTCGTGAGGCCTCATCTGGAATATTTTGTTCAGTTTTGGTCTCCTAATCTGAACACGGACGTTCTTGATATTGTGAGAGGGCAGACTGATTCCAGGGATGGCAGGGCTGACATATGAGGGGATAATGGATCGACTGGGCCTGTATTCACTGGAGTTTAGAAGGATGTGAGGCGATCTCACAGAAACATGTAAAATTCTGAAAGGATTGGACAATTTAGATGCAGGAAAAGTGCTCCCGACGTTGGGGAGTCCACAGCCAGAGGACACAGACTAAGGATAAGGGGTAAGCCATTTAGGACTGTGATGAGGATGTGGCCCTTACGGCTAAAGGAATCAAGGGGTATGGAGAGAAAGCATGAAACAGGTACGAAGATGAATGATCAGACATGATGTTATTGATTGGTGGTGCAGGCTCGAAGGGCCGAATAGCCTACTTCTGCAACCATTTTCTGTGTTTCTATGTTTCCAATTCCCGTGTTCCTGGAGCTCTTACTGGCCCTCTTCCTGCAACTCGCAATTTCCTTGCACCTGCATTGAATGCCCCTGCTTCTGTAGCTAATTCAACTGTTTCTGGAGCTAATATCTTTATTTGCCGAGAAAATGCCATCGTTTCTGGAATCCTAGTTCCCTCTTTCTGTAGATTCTAAGTTGTCTGTGGAGCACCAAATTGTCCTTTTCCTGGAGCTCCAAATTGACTGTTTATGATACACTAATTGTCCTATCTAAATGACTACTAGTTATACATATGTCTCCGAAATATATATGATGCAACCGTCTAAATCCGCTTCTGCAACGACAGCTACGTCACCTCTTTCTAGAGCTAACTCTGCAATTTCTAAACGGAATTCCCCTGTGGCTGGAGCTAATTGCGCTGTTTCTGGTGCTGTTAATTTTCCAGTCTGTGGAGCAACTAATTCTTCTGTTTTTGGTGCATCTTCCCCAGTTCCTGGAACTGAACAACTTGTAACTGTAGCTGAAAAGTCCTCTGCTTCTGGGGCACCTGATTGCCCTTCTTTCTGGAACTAATTGCGATATTTCTGGACATAATTCCCCTCTTTCTGCAGCTCCTAATTCAGGTGTTTCAAAAATACTTCATTCCCCAATTTGTGGAATTAACTCCAATATTTCTGGAGCCAGTTCCACGATTTCTGGAATTAATTCCTGTAATTAAAGATATCCCCTTCCCCGTGTTTCTGGAGCTATATCCCTTGTTCCGGGGTTAGTTTAAATGTTCTTGGAGCTGCTAAGTCCCAACTTATGGGAGCTCCGAATGAAACTGTTCCTGGAGCTCCTACTACCCCAGGTTATGCAGGTCCTAGTTCCCCTGTTTCTAGAGCTATTTCAGTTGTTTATGGAGATCTTAATTTCCCTCATGCTGGATCTTCAAATTGCACTGTTTATGAAGCACCTTGTTGTGCTTTTTATGTTGCTACTATTTCCCCGAAATATTTAGCTACGAATTATTCTGCTTATGTTGCGCTCTCCTAATTTCCTTGCGACAGGAATATCTCGGTACCTGTTCCTTGAGTAAACTCTTCTCTTTCGAAATGTAATTCCTTTGTCTCCTTTATGTACTGATCAAATTCCAGCGTTTCTGGAGCTCCTAATTCTCCAGTTACTCCAGTGCCCAATTTGACAGTTTCGGTTACTCCTACGCCTCATCTTTATCGAACTAACTCCCGCGTATCTGGTGCTAATACGCTTGTTTCGTAACTAATTCCAGTATACCTAGAACTCCTATTTCCCCGCTCTGCAGCTCCCAATTCCCGTGTTCCTGGAGCTAATTCCCCTGTTTCTGGACCTCATCTTTTTTGTGGAGTTCCTAATATCCCAGATTGTGGATCTCCTAATCTGTTTCTGGAGGTAACTGCACTGTTTCTGTTGCCAATTCAACTGTTTCTGGAGCTAATACTTTTTTTTTCTGCGGACAATTCCTCTGGAGCTTCAAATTTCCATATTTCTGGAGCTCAAAATTGTGTGGTTTATGAAGAACATAATTGTCCTTTTTACGTGTCTAGTTTGCCGATATAAAAGGCTCCGAATTGTCCTGATAATGGTGCGCTCTCCTAATTACCCTGCAACATGAACAGAAAATTTACCTTTTCTGGAGGTAACTCTCCTCTTTCTAAATATAATTTCCATGCTCCTGGTGCTAATTGTTCTGTACTGTGATTATTCCTGTGTTCCTGGAACTCGTTTCCCATGTTTCTGCAGCTCTGTATTGCCATGTTTCTGGAGCTGCTAATTTACCAGCTTCTGTTAATGCTATTTTTCTTCTTTCAAGACCAAATTCCACTGTTTCTAGATCTAATTCCCTTGTTTCTGCGCTAATTCCTGTGTTCCTGGAGCTGCAATTCCCCTCTTTCTCGACTCCTAATTTCCTCGTTCTTGGAGAGCATTCCCCTGTTTCTGTAGCTAATTCAACTGTTTCTGGTGCTAATACCTGTATTTCCGGGAAAAAAATCATAGTTTCCAGAAGTTCTTGTTCCTCTCTTTCTGGAAATTTTGAGTTGTTTATGGAGCTCCTAATTGGCCTTTTTCTGCTGCTCCAAATTGCGATGTTGAGGAAGCACCTAATAGTTCTATTTAGTGTCTACTAATTATTTATATATATATATATCCGAAATGTACTGTATATGGTGCGCTCTCCTAAATCCCCTGCTGGAAGGACAGGTAAGTCATCTATTTCGAGAACTCACTCTCCTCTTTCTAAATGCAATTCCCCTGTTTCTGGAGCTAATTATGCTGTTTCTGTAGCGAATGCCACTGTTCGTGGAGCTTCTAATTTCCCAATCTATGGACCTCCTAATTCCTCTGTTTCTGGAGCAAATTCCACGTTTTCTGCAGCGAATCACCTTGTTTCTGTAGCTGATAAGTCCATGTATCTGGAGCACCTGATTCTCCATCTTTCTTGATCTCGTCACGATATTTCTGGACATAATTCCCTTCTTTCTGGTGCTTCAAATTTTGCTGTTACTGGAGCACTTAATTCCCCAGTTTGTGGATTTTACGCCAATATTTCTGGATTTAATTCCCCGGTTTATGTAATTAATTCCTTTAATTAAGGATATCCCATTGGCCCTGTTTCTGGAGCTATTTCACTTGTTCTTGGGTAAATTGCAATGTTCTTACAGCTGCTAAATTCCACGTAATGGGAGCTCCGAATGCCGCTATTGCTGGAGTTCCTACTATCCCAGGTCATGCAGGTCCTTGTTCCACTCTTTCTGGAGCTATTTCAGTTGTTGGTGAAGATCCTAAGTCCCCTCTTTCTGGAGCTTCATATTGAGCTGATTATGAAACACCTAATTGTGCTTTATATGATGCTACCATTTCGCTTAAATATTTAGCTCTGAATGAATTGCTTATGGTGCACTCTCCTAATTCCCCTGCTACAGGAATAGCTAGTTTACTGTTTCTTGAGCCAACTGTTCTCTTTCTAAATGCAATTCCATTGTTTCTGGAGCTAATTCCGCTGTACTGAACACATTCCGGTGTTGCTGGAGCTAATAATTCCCCAGTTTCTCCAGTGCCCACTTCGGCAGTTTTTGTAACTCCTAATTCTCATCTTTTAGACATAATTCGCCTGTTTCTGTTGCTAATACTGTTGTCTCCGAATTAATTCCAGAATTTCTGGAATGTATAATTCCCCTCTGTGCAGCTCCTAATTCCCCTGTTCCTGCAGATAATTCCCTTGTTTCTGGAGCTCATGTTTTTTCTGGAGTTCCGAATATCCCAGATTGTGGATCTCTAATGCATTTGTTTCTGGAGGGAAATTCCCTGTTTCTGTTTGCTAATTCAACTGTTTCTGGAGCTAATACCTTTTTCTCTGGGGAAAGTTCCTGTGAAGCTCCACATTTCCATATTACTGGAACTCCACATTGTGTGGTTTATGAAGCACATATCTGTCCTTTTTACGTGTCTAGCATTTTGCAGAAATATATGGCTACGAATTGTTCTTTTTAAGGAGCGCTCTCCTAATTACTCTGCAACGTGAACAGAAAATGTTTCTTGAGGTAAACCTCCTCTTTCTAAACATAATTCCTCTGTTTCTGAAGCTAATTGCGTTGTACTGCGATTATTCCTGTGTTGCTGCAGCTCGCTTCCGCTGTTTCTGCAGCTCACCATTACCCTTTTTCTGGAGCTAAATCGACTGTTTCTGGAGCTGCTATTATTCGAGTTTCTGTAACTCCAACTTTTCAACTTTCTAGATGTAATTCCACAGTTTCTAGACCTAATTCCCTGTTTCTGAAGCTAATTCCATTTTTCTGCTCTAATTTCCGTGTTCCTGGAATTCCACCTTTCCTCTTTCTATGACTCCTAATTTTCCTGTTCCTGGAGGACATTCTCTGTTTCTGCAGCTAATTATCCTATTTTAGTGTCTACTAGTTATATATGTATGTCTACGAAATGTCCTGTTCGTGATGCGCTCTCCTCAATCCCCTGCTGCAGGGAGAGCAAAGTCACTTCATTCGAGAGCTAACTCTGCTCTTTCTAAATGCAGTTCCCCTATTTCTGGAGCTAATTGCGCTGTTTCTGGAGCTAATTCCAATATTCCTGCAGCGCTAATTTCCCAGTCTTGTGGAGCTAAATCACTTGTCTCTGTAGCTGAAAATCCTGTGTTTCCGGAGCACCAGATTCTTCCTCTTTCGGGAGCCAATCACCATATTTCTGGACATAATTTCCTCCCTTTCTGGAGCTCCTAATTCAGGTGTTTCTGGAGCACTTAATTCCCCTTCTTGTGGAGTTAACTCTAAAAGTTATGGCGCTAATTCCCCGCTTTCTGGAATTAATTCCTGTAATTAAGGATATCCCATTTGCACTGTTTCTGGAGCTTGTTCCGGGGTTAGTTTCAATGTTCTTGGAGCTGCTAACTCCCATCTTATGGGAGCTCCGAATGCCGCTCAAGATGAAGCTCATAGTACCTCAGGTAGTGCAGGTCGTTGTTCCCATGATTCTGGAGATATTTTACTTGTTTGTGGAGAACATAATTGCCCTTTTTCTAGACCATCAAATTACCCTGTTTATGAAACAACTAATTGTGCTTTTTATGTGGCTACCATTTCCCCAATATATTTAGGTCCGAATTATTCTGCTTATAGTGCGGTCTCCTAATTCCCCTGCTCCAGGAATAGCTAGCTTACCTGTTTCTTGAGCCAACTCTTCTCTTTCTAATTCCTTTGTTTCTGGAACTACTTCTGCTGTCCAGAATAATTTTCCGTGTTGCTGGAAATCCTAATTCCGCAGTTTCTGCAGTGCCCAATTCGGCAATTTCTGTAACTCCGAATGCTCATCTTTCTAGTCCTAATGCCCCTGTTTCTGGAGCTCATACCCATGTTCCTGAACTAATTCCAGTATTCCTGGAACTCTTAATTCCCCTCTCTGTAGCTCCTAATTCCACTGTTCCTGGAGCTAATTCCCCTGTTTCTGGAGCTAATCTTTTTTCTGGCGTTCGAAATATCTTATCTGTTTCTGGTGGTAAATCCCCTGTTTCTGTTTGCTAATTCAACGGTTTCTGGCGCGAATACCTTTTTTTCTGGGGTAAATTACGGTGGTGATCCAGATTTCCATATATCTGGAGCTCCACATTGTGCAGATTATGAAGCACATTTTTGCCCATTTTACGTGTGTACTAGGCTAGTAGATATTGCTCCGAATTATCCTGTTTATGGTGCGCTCTCCTAATTACCCTGGAACATGAAAAGATAATTTATCTTTTCTCGAAGTAACTCTCCGATTTCTAAACATAACTCCCCTGTTTCCGAACCTACTTATGCACTACTGTGATTATTCCTGTGTTCCTGGAGCTTGCTTTCCCTGCTTCTACATTTCCCCATTGCCCTGTTTCTGGAGTAAATTCCATTGTTTCTGGAGCTGAAAATATTCCAGTTTCCGCACCTCCTATTGTCATCTTTCAAAACGTAATTCCACGGTTTCTGGAACTAATTCCCTTGTTTCTGCGCAAATCCCCGCGTTCCTGAGCTCCTGCTTCCCCTCTTTCTGCGACTTCTAATTTCAAAGTTCCTTGAGTGAATTCCCCTCTTTCCGTAGCTAATTCAACTGTTTCTGGAGCTAATAACATTGTTTCCGGAGATGATGGCATGGTTTCTGCAAGTCCTAGTTCCCCTCTTTCTGGAGATTCTGATTTGTTTCTGGAGCTCGTAATTATCCATTTTCTGGAGCTACAAATTGCACTGTTTGTGAAGCACCTAATTGTCCCATTTAAGTGTCTATTAGTTTTATATATATTTATACATATATATATATATATATATATTTGTATATCACCGACATGTCCTATTTATGCTGCGCTCTCCTAAATCCCCTGCTGCAGGGACAGCTAAGGCAGCTCTTCCTGGAGCTAACTCTGCTCTTCGCAAACGTTTCTGGAGCAAATTCCGCAGTTTCTTTCGCTAATACCCCTGTTCCTAGAGGTACTAATTTCCCAGTCTGTGGAGCTCCTAATTCCTCTGTTTCTGGAGCAACTTCCCTTGTTCTTGGAGCTAATCACCTTGTTTCTGTAGCTGAGATGCCCACTATTTCTGGAGCACCTGATATTCCCACTTTCTGGAGCTAATCATATTTCAGGACATAATTCCCTTCTTTCTGGAGCTCCTAATTTTGGTGTTAGTGGAGCAATTAATTCCCCAGTTTATGGAGTTTACTGGAGATATTTCTGGAGATAATTCCCCGCTGATGGAACTAAAGCCTGTAATTAAGGCTATCACATTGCCCCTGTTTCTGCTGCTATTTCGCTTGTTTCAGGGTTCGTTGCAATGTTCTTGGAGCTGTAAATCCCACCTTATGTGAGCTCCGAATGCAGCTGTTGCTGGAGTTCCTATTACCACAAGTTATGCAGGTCCAATTCCCCTGTTGCTCGAGCCATTTCAGATATTTGTGGAGATCACAATTACCTGTTTCGAGAGCTTCAAATTTCGCCGTTTATGAAAAATCCAATTGTGCTTCCATTTACCCGATATAATTCCTTTGCTTCTGGGGCTACTTCCTCTGTACTGTACAATTTCCCCTGTTTCTCGAAATCCTAATTCCACTGTTTCTGCAGCGCCAAATTAGGCAGTTTCTGTGAATTTTGATTTTCCTCTTTCTAGACCTAATTCCCTGGTTTCTGGAGATAATACCCTTCTTTCGGAATTAATTACAGTAATCCTGGAACTCCAAAGTCCCGTCCCTGCAGCTCCCAATTCCACTCTTACTGGAGCTAATTCCCTTGTTTCTGAAGCTCAGCTTTTTTCTGCAATTCCAATATCCCAGATTGTGGATCTCCTACTGCAGGTGTTTCTGGAGCATATTCCCCTTTTTACTTTGCTACTTCAACGGTCTCTGGAGATAAGCATATTTCTGTAGAAATTTCCTGTGGAGCTCCTAATTTCCCTTTTTTGTGGAGCTCCAGGTTGAGCGGTTTATGAAGCCCATAATTGTCCTTTTTACGTGCCTAGTACTTTGCCGAATTGTCCTGTTTATTGTGCACTCTCTTAATTAACCTGCAACAAGACATACCTCCACAGTTTCAATACCTAACTCCACTGTTTCTGGCGCTAATTCCCTTTTTTCTGAGCTAATTCACGTCTTCCTGGAGCTTATACTTCCCGTCTTTCTGCGGCTCCAAATTCCCCTGTTCCTGGAGTTAATTTCCCTGCTTCTGGAGTTCATGTAACTTTTTTCTGGATATCCTAATTTCCCAGTTTGTGGAGCTTCTAATCGATTTCCGGAGGTAACTCCGCAGTTTCGGTCGCTAATTCAACAGTCTCTCGAGCTAATGCCGATGTTGCTCGAGCTAATTCCCAAATATCTGGAGGTCCTAGTTCTCCTGTATCTGCAGTTCCTAATTCCTCTGATTCTGAGGCTCTCAATTGCCCTTTTTATGGTATATCTAATTGCGCTTTTCATGTGGCCACTCATGATATATATATCTCGAACCACAGTATATTGTTTATGATGCGCTCTCCGAATTCCCCGACTAAATGATCAGCTAATTTACTTGTTTCTGGAGCTGGCTCCACATTTCCCAGATTCTGGAGCCTGCTTCAGAGGCCCACGTTGATGCTGCCCTCTCCTAATTACACAGTATCTGGATCACCTAAATCACCTGTTTCCTTTGCTCCAAATAAATTTGTTTATGGAAACATACTTCCCTCGCTTGTGGATCGTATAATTCCACTGTTTTTGCAGCTAATTCCCCTGATTCTGGAGATCATAGCACTGCTTCTGGATTTGAGTCCCCTGTTTCTGGAGCTAATTTCCTTGCTTAATAGCTAAATCCCGTCTTCCTGGTACTAATTCCCATGTTTCCAGACGGAATTTAGCTTTTTTCTGAAGCTCCGAATTCCTCAGTTTCTGGAGGGAAAACCCCTGTTTCTGTAGATATTTCAAAGGCTTCTGGAACTAATAATTATGCCTCTTGAGCTGAATCCATATATTATGACGGTACTAGTTCCCCTATTACTGTAGATATATCAGCTGTTTCTGTAGATCGCAATACCCCCGTTTCTGGCGTTAATATTTCGCTCTTTATGGAGCAGGTAATTGTCGTTTTTACATGGTTCATGTCCCATCCACCAGCGCAAGTTCGTGCCTCATTCCAGCCCAATTTTCTGCACCATGGCAACCCAAGTTCCTGTCCATTCCCCAGACCATTTCCCAATTAATGGAGCCTGCTCCTAAGTTCTATGTTGATGGAGTCCTCTCCTAATTCCCTTGCATCTGGATCTCCTAAAGCGCCTGCATCTTTTGCTCCAACTTATTTTGTTTATGGAACCATACTTTCTTTGTTTCTGGACTTTATATTTCCCCAGTTTCAGAATATAATTCCAAATTTTATGGGTTAATTCCCCTGTTTTTGAAGATATTGGCCTCATTTCTGAGTTAATTTCCATGTTCCTGAATCTCCTAGTTCTGCAGCTCCCAATTCCCCTGTTTTTCGATCTAATACTACTGATTGTGGAGGTAATTCATATTTTGCTGGAGCTCCTAATATCCCAGTTTGAGGAGATCCTAAATCCTCTGTTTCTGGATGTAACTCCTCTGTTTCTGTAGCTAATTCAACTGTTTAATAGGTAATACCTCTGTTTCTGGTGCTGATTCCCCAGTTTCTGGAAGTCCGAGTGCACCTGTTTCTGGAAATGTTTCAATGGTTTGCGGAGTTACTAATATCCCCGTCACTGGAGCTCCAAATTGCGCAGTTTATGGAACACACCATTGTCCTTAGCTTGAGGCTATGAGTTCCCCTATAGCTCCGAATTGTTCTGTTAATGGTGCGCTCTCCTATTTCCCCTGCTTTAGGAACAGCTAATTCCCCTTTTCCGGAGATGTCTCCAAATTTCCCACTTTCTTGTTCCCTCTCCTATGTTCCAATTTAAAGCTGCAATTTCCTTATTTCCCTGTATCCGGATCTCCTAAATCTCCTTTATCTTTTGCTTCAAATTGCATTCTTTATTGAACCATACTTGCCTTGTTTCTGGATCTCGTAATCTCAGTTTCTGAAGCTAAACAACCTGAATCTGTAGCTACGATGTCTTCTGTTTCTGGAACTCTTGATCTGCCCCTTGGTGGATCTAATTCCAATATTTCTGCAGGCAATTCCCCTGTTTCGAGAGCTCCTAATACCTGTGTTTCTGGAACCAATTACCTGTTTTGGGGATTCACCTTCTATTCCTGGGGCCGGTATCATCAATGTTTCTGGAGTTCCTAATACTCCAGTTACGAGAGTTCCCATTATTCCTGTTTCTAAAGCTATTTCACTCGTTTGTCGATCTCCTCATTGCGCAATTTCAGGAACTCCAAATTGCACTGTTTATGGAGTACTTAATTATCCTTTTTATGTGGCTACTATTTGCCCGATATATATCGTACCGAATTGTCTATTTATGCTTCACTCTCCTAATTCTCCTGCGAAAGGAAAACCCAAGTCGCCTTTTTATAAAGCTGTGCCCAATTTCCCAGTTCCTGGCGCTGTCTGCTTTGTTCCATGTTCTCCTAATTCCACTCTATCTAGATATAATAAATCTCCGGTTTATTTTGCTCCAAATTACATTGCATATGGAACTTAATCTTCTTTTGCTTCTGGATCTCATGATTTCCCTGTTTCTGTAGTCGAAATCTCCTCTGATTCTGGAGCACCCAATTCTCTCTCTTTCCCGAGGTAATTACCATATTTCAGGACATAAGTCCCCTCTTGCTGTAGCTCCTAATTCCGGGCCTTCTGAAGCATATAATTCCTTGCTTTCTGCAGTAAATACCAGTGTTTATCGAGCTAATTTTCGACTTTCTGGAATTAATTCATATATTTAAGTAGGTAATATTCAGTCTATTCTGCAGCTAATTCCCTTGTTCTGTGGCTTATTTTTATGTTCCTGGAACTGTAAATTCTCATCTTTAGGAAGTTCCTAATGTCCCTGTTGCTGAAGCTTCTAATACCGCAGGTTATGTAGATATTTCCCTGTTTCTGAAGCTGAAATGCACGGTTTACGAAGCGTCTAATTGTTTTTTTCATGCGGCTAACATTCCCCCGATATATATAGCTCCGAATGGTTCTGCTTATGGCGCGCTGTGCTAATTCCCCTGCGAATGGAACAGCTAATTTTCCAATTTATTACACTAGCTCCCTTCTGTCTAAACCCAATTCCCATGTTTCATATATAATTCCGCTGTAATGAGCGAAGTCCTGTGTTCCTGAGCTCCGAATTCCCCAGTTTCAGCAGCATACAATTCTTCTGTTCCTGGAGCTAATTCCATTGTTTCTGGAGCTGCTAATTCACCGTTTCTTGTAACTCCTAATTATCCACTTTCTGGACCCAATTCCTCTGTTTATGGAGCTAAGTCCCTTGTTTTGCGCTAATTCCCGGGTTCCTAAAGCTCCTACTTCATCTTTTTACTGGAGGTTCGAATATTCCAGTTTGTGAAGCTCCTAAATCCTGTTTCTACATGTAACTGTCCTGGTTCTGTAACTAATTGAACTGTTTGGAGCTAAAACTTTGTTTCTGCGAAAAAATCCCCTAGTTTCTGGAACTGTCTCCAAATTTCCTAGTTTGTCGAGCCCTCTCCTAATTTCCATGTTCATGCTGGCCTCTCCTAATTACCTTGTTTCTTATCTGTATCACCGAAATCTCCTCTTTCTTTTGCTCCAAATTACTTTGGTTATCGAACCATACTTTCCTTGTTTCTGTATCTGTAAATTCCCACGTTTTTGGAGCTAATTCTCCTGATTATGAAGTAATTCGCGTGTTCCTGCAGCAATTCACGGGTTTCCCGAGCTAATTCATCTTTTTGTGGGGAGTTACGAATATCCCAGTTTGTGGAGCCCCGAATTCTTCTGTTTCTTCAGGTAACTCCCCTGATTCTGTAGCTATTTTAAATATAATGTAGTGTAACAAATGAATACACCACTCGATGACTGTTGAATGGCAATGAATCGATTATTCACTTGCAAGGGGAAATCGTGTGGTTGATAATTAGCCCTTCACTGAGCTCTCCGCCCCGATCTCTTCGATAAACTCTTGGACTGGGACAGTTATACATTGCAGCAAATAGTTGTGTGCCGTACATTACAGCCATTGTCCTTTTACATGGCCTTTTTCAATCCGACACAGATTTATGATCTATTTCGCTCATATGATACACTTTGGACTGTTTGGGGGCTTTACTTCTTGAGCATGAGGCTATATCCTTAATTTTAAGCAGCTGCGAGCGAGGCTTCCTGTAATGCAACACTCGTCTGAACCATATGAGTCTAAATATGGAATTGATGATGTATGTTGCTATCGGCAACTTGAAAACTCTATCATTGAATCAGATACAACGGAGGCCCATGTCGTACTTCAATTTCCCCTTTTGGTCCTTGACTACTCACCTCAACGTAACCAGCCCTTCTAAATTTAACAGTTGCGGGAATGAGCCTAGTGCACATGTAGTTATATTACTCCCTCTGTCTCAGTAGGTAACCCTGCTTCTTCACTATAGCTTTAACCTTGCTTTGATTCCTACAGTTAGACTAAGCTGCACCTGTCTTTACATGCCAGTCTAAGGACAATAACAATTGTAGAGCTGCCAGCACACGAGAGATGATGCTTTAGGATGTGGTAAATTTGTATATTTTCCTTCAGGGGATCCTTTATCTCATTTATGTCGTCTGGGAGATAGGGTATGGTGCTGAGAGGTGTTCTTCATACAGCCCCAGATCTGCCCTTCATTCGACCGTTAGATTCAGAGCAATAGATCACCGTGCATGGATATAGGTACATGAGTGCCCTATGCTTACAAGTAGGATGAAGGTGACGCAGACGCTGGGGTTAGTAATGTTAGAAAAAAAGGTATTAGCTCCAGAAGCCGTTGAATTAGCAACAGATGCATTCGGAGATCCACAACCTGGGATATTAGGAACTCCTGGAAAAACCTGAGCTCCAGAAATAGGGGAGTTAGCTGCAGGAACTGTGGTATTAGGAATTGCAGAGAGGGGAAGTAGCAGTTCCAGGAATACTATAATTAGTTCAGAAACAAGGTTATTAGTACCACAAACATGGGAATTAGGTCTAGAAACATGACAATTAGGAATTACTGAAACTGCGGAATTGGACACTGCTGAAGCTGGCGAATTGGAGCTCAAGAAAACGGGAATATGTTCAGTACAGCGGAAGTATCTCCAGAAACAAAGGAATTAAATTTAGAAAGAGAGCACCATACGCAGGACATTTCGGATATATATGCATATAATATAATATATATAACTAATAGACACTTAAATATTAAGTGGGGAACTAGGACTTCCAGAAACTATGGAATTTTATGCGGCAACAAAGGTATGAGAGAGGTTACTCCAGAAGGAGGTAACTTAGCGGTTTCTGCAGCATGGGAGTTAGGAGTGCGCACCATAAGGAGCACATTTCCGATAGTTATATATATATAACTAGTCGACATGAAAATAGAACAATTAGCTGCTTCATCAACAGTGCAATTTGGAGCTCCAAAAACAGACGAACAGACGAACATGGGCTCCACAAACAAAACATAATGTCCAGAAATTGGGGAACGTGGACTTCAAGAAACTATGGAATGTTCTACGTAAATAAAGGAATTAGCTCCAGAAACAGTTGAATTACCGAGAGAAACTAGAGAAACAGGGACATTCCATGTAGGTATAGGGAAATTAGGAGTCGCAGAAAGAGGAGCTCCAAGAACATGGGAATTAGAAACATAGAAACATAGAAAATATGTGCAGGAGGAGGCCATTCGGCCCTTCGAGTCTTCACCACTGTTCAAGAAGATCATCGTTAAACATTCACCTCAGTACCCCTTTCCTGCTTTTTCTCCATACCCCTTGATGTCTTTAGCCGTAAGGGCAATATACAAGTCCCTCTTGAATACATCTAACGGACCATCATGAACAATTCTCTCCGGAATTGGGTTCCACAGGATAACAACTCTCTGAGTGAAGAAGTTTCTCCTCTTCTCAATCGTAAATGGCTTACCCCTTATCCTTAGACTGTGTCGACTGGTTCTGCACTTCCTCAACATCGCGAACATTCTTCCTGCATCAAAACAATCCAGTCCCGTCAGAATATTATATTTTTCTATGAGATCCACTCTCATCCTTCTAAACTCCAGTGAATACAGGCCCAGTCGTTCCAGTCTCTCCTCAGAAGTCAGTCCTGCAATCCCGGTAATCAGTCTGGTGAACCTTCGCTGCAATCCAACAATAGCAAGAACTTCCTTCCTCAGATTACGAGACCAAAACTGAACACAGTATTCCAGGTGAGGCCTCACCAAGATCCTGTACAACTGCAGTAATTCCTCCGTGCTCCTCTACTCATATCCCCTCGCTATGAATGACAACATACCATTCGCCTTCTTCACCGTCAGCTGTACCAGCATGCCAAATTTCAACGACTGATGTACCATGACACCCAGGTCTCGTTGCAGCTCTCCTTATCCTAATCTGCCGCCATTCAGAAAATATTCTGCCTTCGTGTTGGGGGTGGCTAGGAGAGCTTGGAGGCTAGGAGAGCTGGGGAGTGGGAGAGCTTGGAGGGGTATGAGAGCTTTGCGGGGTAGGGAGATTTTAGGTGCTAGGAGAGCTTGGAGGGCTTGGAGTGCTGGGAGGACGGTCGGAGAGCTTGGAGGGATGGATAGCTTTGAGGTGGTGGTAGGAGAGCTTGCGGGTTAGGGTAGATTGCGGGGGCAGGAGCGCTTGGGTGACATGAGTGCTTGGGCGGTAGGAGGGATTGAGTGGTTAGGAGAGATTAGGGGAGGTAGGAGAGCTTGGAGGAGTAGGAGAGCTTGGGGTGTAGGAGAGAATGTGGATTCGGAGTGCTTGGGCGGGTAGAAGAGCTTGATGGGTAGGAGAGCTTGTGGGTATGTGAGCTTGCGGTGTAGGAGAGCTTGGGAGTTAGGAGAGCGTGGGGGGTGTAGCATAGCATGGGGGTTAGATGTGCTTGGGGATTAGGACATCTTGTGTGATAGGGGAGCTTTGGGGGTTGGAGAGCTTGGTGGGGAGGAGAACTTGTGCGGTTGGGAGAGCTTGGGCGGGTAGGAGAGCTTTTGGGTTAGGAGAGCTGGGGTGGCACGAGAGCTTGTGGGGGTAGGAGAGTTTGGGCAAGGGGGATAGGAGAACTTTTGAGGTGTCCTAGAGCTTGGGAGGTTAGAGAGCTTGTGGGGGTAGGTGTGCTTAGGGGGATAGGAGAGCTTCGGAGGTAGGATAGCTTGGGCGGTGAGGGAAAGAGAACATGCGGGTTTGGAGAGTTGGGCGGCAGGAGAGCGTGGGGGACATGAGAGCTTGGGGCGGTAGGAGAACTTGGGGGGTGTAGGAGAGATTGGGGGATGTCGGAGATCTTGGGGGGATAGGAGAGCTTGGTGGGGTTAGGAGAGCTTGGGTGGGTCGGAGATCTTGGGAGGGGTGTAGGAGAGATTGGTGTAGTAGGAGAGCTTGGATGGGTAGAAGAGCTGGGCTGGGTACGAAAGTTTATGGGGTTAGGAGTGCTTGGCGAGTAGGTCAGCTTGGGGTGTGTAGGAGAGAATGGGGGAGTAGGAGAGATTGGGGGGGCAGGAGAGCTTTGGGGGTAGGAGAGATTGGCGGCTAGGAGAGCTTGCGGGGTTAGGAGAGCTTGGGGTGGCTAGGAGAGCTTGAAGGGTAGTAGAGCTGGGGAGTGGGAGAGCTTGGGGGGTAGGATAGCTTGGGCGGTGAGGGTAGGAGAACTTGCGGGTTAGGAGAGTTGGGGGGCAGTTGAGCTTGTAGGAGATGAGAGCTTGGGGCGGTAGGAAAACTTGGGGGTCTAGGAGAGCTTGGGTGAGGTCGGAGAGCTTGCGGGGGAGGAGAGCTTGGGCGCGTAGGAGATCTTGGGCGGGTAGGAGAGCTTGGAGGTTAGGAGAGCTGGGGTTAGAAGGAGAACTTGCGGGGGTAGGAGTTTTTGCGGAGGTGTCGGATAGCTTTCTGTGGTAGGAAAGCTTGGGGTGTAGGGGAGCTTGCGGGGATGTTGGACAGCTTGTCAGGGAAGGAGAGTTTGGTCGGGGTCGGAGAGCTTGGGTGGTGTTGGAGATATTGCAGGGTAGGAGAGCTTAGGGGGTAGGTTAGCTTGTGGGTTCGCAATGCTCGGGTTGTCGGATAGCCTGTGGGTTAGGAGAGATTGGGGTTAGGAGAGCTTGTGTGTTCGGAGAGCTTGGGGGTGGAGTAGGATAATTTCAGGGGTAGGTGAGCTTGGAGTGTTAGGAGAGCTCGCCACAACTATCCTACCTAACAAGCTCTCACAACGCCCCCAAGATATACAACTTACACATAATTTCCAAAACATTTCACTAAAAATTGTTTAACCTTCTTTCAAATCGTAATGCGTTGAATATGAAAATGAGCATCACGAGATAGTATCGTCAATAATCATTCTATTACTCCTTGCACGGTAGGATTTACCTGTCCAGTTAAATTTGATAAAAGTTTTCCCAGTTTCCTGGTGTCTTCAGCAATGAACATTATCAATCAGACTTCTAAAATGTATTGTATTTTATAAAGTGTGTTAAAAATTACAAGCCTGATGGCTCCGTGCCTCAATGCGAGAGTATTCGTAATAATGTGGATGAATTAACTTCACAAGCAGCAATTGATGAATATGACATGAATGGCATCACGGAGACATGGCTCCAGGGTGACCAAGGCTTGGAACTCAACATTGAGGCGTATTCCACATTCAGGAAGGATGGACAGAAAGGAAAAGGAGGTGGTGTAGCGTTTCTGGTTGAAGAGGAAACTAACGCAATAATAAGGAAGGACATTAGCTTGGATGATGTGGAATCTGTGTGGGTGGAGCTGCGGAATACGAAAGTGCAGAAAACACTAGAGGGATCTGTGTACAGACAACCAAACTGTATTAGTGCGGTTGGGGACAGCATCAAAAATGAAATTAGGGATGCGTGCAATAAAGTTAGATCAGTTATCATAGGCGAACTTAATCTACATATAGATTGGGCTAACCAAACTGGTAGCAATATGATGGAGGAAGATTTCCTGGAGTGTTCTAGGGATGGTTTTCGGGACCAATATGTCGTGGAAACAATTAGAGGGCAGGCCATTCTCGACTGGATGATGTGTAATGAGAAAGGACTAATTCGCAGTCATGCTCTGGGAGGCCCCTTGGGGAAGAGTGACAATAATATGATAGAATTTCTTTTTAAGGTGGATAGATACACAGTTCATTCAGAGACTAGGATCCTGAACGTAAGGAAAGGTAACTTCGATGTTATGTGACGTGAATTGGCTAGAATAGACTGGGAAATCTTACTTAGAGTATTGATGGTGAATAGATAATTGCAAACATTTAAAGAAATCATGGATGAACTACAACAATTTTACATCCCTCTCTGAAGTAAAAAATAAACGGGGAAGGTGGTTCAACCATGGCAAACTAGGGAAATTAAGGATCGTGTTAAATCCAAGGAAGAGCCACATAAATTGGCCAGAAAAAGCAGAAAACCTGAGGACTGGGAGAAATATAGAATTCATCGAGGACGACACATCGTTCAATGAGCTGGGGGAAAATAGAGTATGAGAGGAAGCTTTCCATGAACATAAAAACTGACTGCAAAAGCTTCAATAGATATGTGAGGAGAAAAAGATAAGTGAAGACAAACGCAGGGCCCTTGCAGTCCGATTCAGGCGAATTTATAATGGGCTCAAAGAAATGGCAGACCAGTTGACCAAATATTTTCATATTGTCTTCAGGAAGGAAGACCCAAATAATCTTTCGGAGGTCCTAGGGGACCGAGGGTCTAGCGGTAAGGAGGAATTGAATGATATCCTTATGGGCGGCAAATTGTTTGAGGGAAATTGAAGGATTGAAGGCGGATAAATCCCCGGGGCCTGATAGTCTGCATCACAGAGAACATAAGGACGTGGCCATAGAAATAGTGGATGTATTGGTGATCATTTTCCAACGGTCTATCGACTCTGGATCAATTCCTATGGACTGGATTGAAGGTAATGTAAAACCATTTTTGAAAAATGGAGAGAGAGAGAAAACGAATAATTATAGACTGGTTAGATTGACATCAGTTTTGGGGAAAATTTGGAATCAATTATTAACGACGAAATACAGCGTATTTGGAAAGCAGTGACAGGATCGGACCACGTCAACGCAGATTTATGAAAGGGAAATCATGCTTGACAAATCTTCTCGCATTTTATAAGGATGTATCTTGTAGAATGAACAAGGGAAAACCAGTGGAAGTGGTGTATTTGGACTTTCAAAAGGTTTTTGACAAGGTCCCACACAAGAAATTGGTGTGCAAAATTAAAGGACATTGTATTGGGAATAATGTACTGACGTGGATAGAGAACTGGTTGGCAGACAGGAAGCAGAGAGTCGGGTTAACGGGTCCTTTTCAGTATTACTGACGGTGATTCGTGGGGTGCCGCAAGACAAGGTGCTGGGACCCCAGCTTTTTTAATATATATTACTGATTTAGGTCTAGGAATTGAGTGTAATATCTCAAAGTTTGCAGATGACACTAAACTGGGTGGTGGTGTGAGCTGCGAGGAGGAAGCTAAGAGGCTGCAGAGTGATTGGACAGGTTTGCTGCGTGGCACATGCAGTGTTATGTGCACAAATGTGAGGCTATCAACTTTGGGTGCAAAACACGAAGGCAAAATATTATCAGAATGGCGGCAGATTAGGAAAAGGGGTGGCGCAACGAGACGTGGGTGTCATGGTACATCACGCATTGAAAGCTGGCATGCAGGCACAGCAGGCAGTGAAGAAGGCAAATGGTATGTTGACCTTCATAGCTAGGGATTTGAGTATAGGAGTAGGAAGGTATTTCTGCAGATATACAGGGCCTTGGTGATGCCTCACCTGGAATATTGTATTCAGTTTTGGTTTCCTAATATGAGGAAAGACATGCTTGCTCTTGTGCGAGTGCAGCCAAGATTTACCAGACTGATTGCTGGGATGGCTGGACGCACCTATGAGGAGAGAGTGGATCGGCTTGGACTTTATTCACTGGAGTTTAGAAGGATGAGACAGCAGCTCATAAAACCATATACAATTCTGACGGGACAGGACAGGTTAGATATAGGAAGAATGTTCCCGATGTGGGGAAGTCCAGAACCATGGGACACAATCGAAGGATAAGGGGTAAGCCATTTAGGAGTGAGTGGAGGAGAAATTGCTTCACTCAGAGAGTTGTTTACCTTTGGAATTCCCTAAAGCAGAGATTTGTTGATGCCAGTTCGTTGGATATATTCAAGAGGGAGTGAGATATGGCCCTTACGTTAAAGGGATCATGGCGTATGGAGAAAAGCAGGTACTGATGTGAATGATCCGTCATATCCTTAATGAATGGTGGGCAGGCTCGAATGGACGAATGGATGACTCCTGCACCTATTTTCTATGTTTCTATGTTTCTATGTGCATGGAATCTGGGTACTTGTTTTCCATACCTAATTGCCCTTGAGAATATGGCGCTGTGCCGTTTCTCGCTGAAGACTTCAAACCCCTCCGTACTTATTCAACAGCTAGAACGTGGTTGTTGGTGTATTGGGGAGGAGCGAGAGAGAGACTGGTTGTTTAGAGGTTTGGCGTGTAGCGAGAACCTTGAAGTTGGGCCGGGGTAAAGAGGTCCAGGTTGTTGGGAGGCGGGTAGAGAGAGCCTGGTTGTTGGGCGAGGGAGGGTAGAGAGATCCTGCTTCTGTCGGGGGTGCGGGAAATGGGAGCATGGTTCTTGCGGGGGGAGAGTGCCTGGTAGTTGGGGATAGGGGCAGAGAGCGAATATGGTTGTAGAAACATAGAAACATTGAAATTTAAAGCGCAGAAGGTGGCAGATTTGGCCCAGCGTCTCCATGCTGGCGAAATAAAAGCCACACGGCCCTTGGTAGCAGCCCTGAAAGCTCTCCATAAACGTAAGAACAATGGCGGAAATGTAAAGAGCACCAGTACAACCAGTCCACCCCACACAACTGCAAAACCCCTGACACTGAAACATTCTACACTCCACCCCAACCGGAGAAATGGGATCCCTGAAAGATGCAAAAGTCAGTAAGAAACCAGGCCAATTCTCCGACACATCCATGTGATCTAAACAATGCAGGAGATCACCCTGGTCGTATTCGCTTCCCTGCAGTACTTACCATTATAGCTTCCAGGTTACGAGAGGTTATCCAGGCCACGAGTTCAGGAGTTCGGGCAGCGTTGAGGAAGAGGGGACAGTCCGGGTTCGGAGGCCGAAAAAATGCCGCGAGTTCAGGAGTTCCCGCAGCGTCGAGGAGGAGGCGACAATGCGGGGTCAGAGGCCTATAAAAAGGCCTGAGTTCAGGAGTTCACGCAGCGTCGAGGAGGAGGCGACAATCCGGGGTCAGAGGCCTATAAAAAGGTCACGAGTTCAGGAGTTCACGCAGCGTCGAGGAGTTGGCAAACTTGTGCAGCTGCAGGGAGAAGGCAAAAAAGTAGAAAGAAATAGAAAGCTGACGTCACAGCCAAGGGGTTAAGTGATTGGCTGGTGATTGGTCAGTAGCTTTTCATTGTTCTCTTCTATATCAGTGAGTAAACTTTAGCATTGTTGTTGCCAATTTAAATGTATCTAAGGGTTATATTATGACAGGAGAGCTCGGTCGGGTGTTATGCTCCTCCTGCACCATGTGGGAAGTCAGGGACACTTCCGGTGTCCCTGACGACTACGTGTGCGGAAAGTGTATCCGCCTCCAGCTCCTGACGGTCCTCGCTGCGGAATTGGAGCTTAGGGTGGATTTACTCTGGAGCATCCACGATGCTGAGAGTGACGTGAGTAGCACGTGTAGCGAGTTGGTCTTACCGCAGATGAATGGTCCACAGCCAGATAGGGAACGGAAGACAAGCAGCAAGAGCAGTGCAAGGAAGTTAGTGCAGGGGTACCCTGCGGTCATCCCCCTGCAAAACAGTACACAGCTTTGAGTACTTTTGAGGGGGATGCTTCATCAGGGGAGGGCAGCAGCAGCCAAGCTCATGGCACCGTGACTGGCTCTGCTGCACAGGACGGCAGGAAAAAGAGTGGGAGAGCGATAGTGATAGGGGATTTGATTTTAAGGGGAATAGATAGGCATTTCTGCGGCTGCAACCGAGACTCCTGTATGGTATGTTGCCTTCCTGGTGCAAGGGTCAAGGATGTCTCGGAACAGGTGCATGACATTCTGATATGGGAGGGTGAACAGCCAGTTGTCGTGGTACACATTGGAATCAATTATTCAGGATGTCATAGCAGTGCATCTGGAAAATGGTGACATGATAGGTCCAAGTCAGCATGGATTTGTGAAAGGGAAATCATGCTTGACAAATCTTCTGGAATTTTTTGAGGATGTTTCCAGTAAAGTGGACAAGGGAGAACCAGTTGATGTGGTATATTTGGACTTTCAGAAGGCTTTCGACAAGGTCCCACACAAGAGATTAATGTGCAAAGTTAAAGCACATGGGATTGGGGGTAGTGTGCTGACGTGGATTGAGAACTGGTTGTCAGACAGGAAGCAAAGAGTAGGAGTAAACGGGTACTTTTCAGAATGGCAGGCAGTGACTAGTGGAGTGCCGCAAGGTTCTGTGCTGGGGCCCCAGCGGTTTAAATTGTACATTAATGATTTAGACGAGGGGATTAAATGCAGTATCTCCAAATTTGCGGATGATACTAAGTTGGGTGGCAGTGTGAGCTGCGAGGAGGATGCTATTAGGCTGCAGAGTGACTTGGATAGGTTAGGTGAGTGGGCAAATGCATGGCAGATGAAGTATAATGTGGATAAATGTGAGGTTATCCACTTTGGTGGTAAAAACAGAGAGACAGACTATTATCTGAATGGTGACAGATTAGGAAAAGGGAAGGTGCAACGAGACCTGGGTGTCATGGTACATCAGTCATTGAAGGTTGGCATGCAGGTACAGCAGGCGGTTAAGAAAGCAAATGGCATGTTGGCCTTCATAGCGAGGGGATTTGAATACAGGGGCAGGGAGGTGTTGCTACAGTTGTACAGGGCATTGGTGAGGCCACACCTGGAGTATTGTGTACAGTTTTGGTCTCCTAACTTGAGGAAGGACATTCTTGCTATTGAGGGAGTGCAGCGAAGGTTCACCAGACTGATTCCCGGGATGGCGGGACTGACCTATCAAGAAAGATTGGATCAATTGGGATTGTATTCACTGGAGTTCAGAAGAATGAGAGGGGACCTCATAGAAACGTTTAAAATTCTGACGGGTTTCGACAGGTTAGATGCAGAAAGAATGTTCCCAATGTTGGGGAAGTCCAGAACCAGGGGTCACAGTCTGAGGATAAGGGGTAAGCCATTTAGGACCGAGATGAGGAGAAACTTCTTCACCCAGAGAGTGGTGAACCTGTGGAATTCTCGACCACAGAAAGTAGTTGAGGCCAATTCACTAAATATATTCAAAAGGGAGTTAGATGAAGTCCTTACTACTCGGGGGATCAAGGGTTATGGCGAGAAAGCAGGAAGGGGGTACTGAAGTTTCATGTTCAGCCATGAACTCATTGAATGGCGGTGCAGGCTAGAAGGGCTGAATGGCCTGCTCCTGCACCTATTTTCTATGTTTCTATGTTTCTAAACGATATAGGTAGAAAAATGGATCAGGTCCTACAAGACGAAATTAAGGAGATCGGAGCTGAATTAAAATGTAGGACCTCAAAAGTAGCAATCTCAGGATTGCTACCAGTGCCACGTGCAAGTCAGAGCAGGAATCGCAGGATAGCTCAGATGAATACGTGGCTTGAGCAGTGGTGCAGCATGGAGGGATTCAAATTCCTGGGGCTTCGGAACCGGTTCTGGGCGATGTGGGACCAGTACAAACTGGACCGTCTGCACCTGGGCAGGACCGGAACCAATGTCCTCGGAGGAGTGTTTGCACGTGCTATTGGGAATGAGTGAAACTAATATGGCAGGGGGATGGGAAACAATATAGGGAGACAGAGGGAAACAAAATGGAGACAGAAGCAAAAGACAGAAAGGAGATGAGTAAAATGGAGGGCAGAGAAACTCAAGGCAAAAAACAAAAATGGCCACTGTACAGCATAATTCTAAAGGGTCAATGTGTAATAAAAATACAAGCATGAAAGCTCGATGCCTCAATGCAAGGAGTATTCGGAACACAGGAGAGGGCTCTGAGCTAGTTAGAGTGGATGAGAGCTCAGATGAACAGGTCCCCAATAAAGAATGCAAAAGGCAGGAGGCAACAGAGCAGAGCAGCACTGGGGTAATTGTAAAGCACAAGGTGAGAGGAAGGGACAATATGTATAAATGTCAGGGGCTGCAGGAGGGGTCAAAACTAAAAATCATGGTTTAAAAACTAGTATTGAAACAATCTACCTAAACGCACACAGCATTCGAAACAAAAGAAATGAGTTGACGGCACAAATCATTACAAATGGGTATGATTTGGTCGCCATTACACAAACGTGGTAACAGGTTGGCCGAGACTGGGAATTAAACATATAAGTGTATCTGACAATTCGGAAAGCTATAAAAGAAGGGAAAGGAGGTGGGGTAGCTCTGTTAATAAAGGATTGAGCAGACTGGGACTTTACTCGTTGCAGGTCAGAAGGATGAAGTGTGATCTTATCGAAATATTTAAAATAATGAAAGGGATGAAAAGATCGAAGCAGAGAGGTTGTTCCCACTGGTCGGAAAGACTAGAACTAGGGGGCACAGCCTCAAAATACGGGGGAGCCAATTTAAAACCGAGTTGAGAAGGAATTTCTTCTCCCAGAGAGTTGTGAATCTGTGCAATTATCTGCCCAAGGAAGCAGTTGAGGCTAGCTCATTGAATGTATTCATATCCCAGATAGATAGATTTTTAACCAATAAGGGAATTAAGGGTTCCGGGGTGCGGGCGGGTAAGTGGAGCTGAGTCCACGGCCAGATCAGCCGATCAGCCATGAACTTGTTGAATGGCGGAGCAGGCGCGAAGGGCTAGATGGCCTACTCCTGTTCCTAATTCTAATGTTCTTATGTTCTTATGATATCAGGGCAGTTGTGAGAGACGCTATTGGCTCTAATGAACAAATTGTTGAATCATTTTGGGTGGAGATTAGAGATAATAACGGGAAAAAGTCACTGGTGGTCGTAGTGCATAGGTGCCCAAATAATAACTTAACCGTGGGGTGGGCAATAATCAAGGGTATAATGGAGGCATGTGGAAAAGGAACGGCAGTAATCATGAAGCATTTTAACCTACATATCGATTGGTCATATCAAATCGCACGGGGGAGCCTTGAGGAGGAATTAATTAAATGTATACGGGATTGTTAACTCGAACAGCATGCTAAAGAACCTACAAGGGAGCAAGCTATCTTCGATCTGGTCCTGTGTAATGAGACAGGAATAATAAACGATCTCCGAGTAAAAGGTCCTTTCGGAATCAGTGATCACAGCATGGTTGAATTTGTAAGACAGATTGAGGGTGAGGAAGTAGTCCCTCAAACCAGCGTATTTTGCTTAAACAAAGGGGATTACAGTGGTCTGAGGGCAGAGTTGCCTAAAGTAGACTGGAAACACAGACGAAACGGTGGAACAATTGAGTAACAGTGGAGGACTTTTAAGGAGCTCTTTCATAGTGTTCAAAAAATATATATTCCAGTCAAAAACATGTGTGGTAAGAGAAGGGCTAACCAGCCATGGATAACAAAGTAAATAAAGGAGAGTATCAAATTAAAAACCAATGCGTATAAGGTGGCAAAGTTTAGTAGGAAACTAGAAGATTGGGAAAATTTTAAACAACAGCAAAGAATGATTAAGCAAGCAATAAATAAAGGAAAGATAGATTATGAAAGTAAAGTTGCGCAAAACATGAAATCAGATAGCCCTGCTAGCCTGCACCGCCATTCAATGAGTTCATGGCTGAACATGCAAATTCAGTACCCCCTTCCTGCTTTCTCGCCATACCCCTTGATCCCCCTTGTAGTAACGACTTCTACTAACTCCCTTTTGAATATATTTAGTGAATCGGCCTCAACTACTTTCTGTGTTAGAGAATTCCACAGGTTCACCACTCTTTGGGTGAAGAAGTTTCTCCTCATCTCAGTCCTAAATGGCTTCCCCTTAGCCTTAGTTTGTGACCCCTGGTTCTGGACTTCCCCAACATTGGGAACATTCTTCCTGCATCAGACCTGTCTAAACCCGTCAGAATTTTAACCGTTTCTATGAGGTCCCCTCTCATTCTTCTGAACTCCAGTGAATACAAGCCCAGTTGATCCAGTCTTTATTGATAGTAAAAGGTAGATAGTAAAAGCTTTTACCGATATATAAAACGGAAAAGCGTGAGTAAAGTAAATGTTGGTCCCTAAGAAGATGAGAAGGGGGATTTAATAATATGAAATGTGGAAATGGCTGAGAAATTAAACAATTATTTTCCTTCGGTCTTCACTGTGGATGACACAAAAACCATGCCAAAAATTGCTGGTCACGGGAATGTGGGAAGGGAGGACTTGGAGATAATGACTATGACTAGGGGATAGTGCTGGACAGGCTAATGAGACTCAAGGTTGACAAGTCCTCTGGTCCTGATGAAATGCATCCCAGCGTATTAAAAGAGATGGCGGAAGTTATTGCAGATGTATTCGTTATAAACTACCAACATTCTCTGGACTCTGGGGAGGTACGAGCGGATTGGAAAGCAGCTAATGTAACGCCTCTGTTTAAAAAAGTGGGCAGACAAAAGGCAGGTAACTTTCGGCCGGTTAGTTTAACATCTGTAGTGGGGAAATTGCTTGAAGCTATCATTAAGGAAGAAATAGCGGGGCATTTAGATAGGAATAGTGCAACCAAGCAAATGCGACATGGATTCATGAAGGGGAAATCATGTTTAACTAATTTACTGGAATTCTTTGAGGACATAACGAGCATGGTGGATAGAGGCGTACAGATGGATGTGGTGTATTTAGATTTCCAAAAGGCATTCGGTAAGGTGCCACACAAAAGGTTACTGCAGATGATAAAGTTATGTGGAGTCAGAGGAAATGTATTAGCATGGATAGATAATTGGCTGGCGAACAGAAAGCAGAGAATCGGGATAAATGGATCCTTTTCGGTTTGGACATCGGTGGTTAGTGGTGTGCCACAGAGATCGGTGCTGGGACCACAACTGCTTACAATATAGATAGATGACCTGGAAGAGGGGACAGAGTGTAGTTTAACAGAATTTGCAGATGACACAAAGATTAGTGGGACAGCGGGTTGTGTAGAGGACACAGAGAGGCTTCAAAGAGATTTAGATAGGTTAAGCAAATGGGCTAAGTTTTGGCAGATGGAATACAATGTCGGAAAATGTGAGGTCATCCACCTTGGAAAAAAAACAGAAAAAGGAAATATTATTTGAATGGGCAGATATTACAACATGCTGCGGTGCAGAGGGACCTGGGTTTCCTTGTGCATGAATCCCAAAAAGTTAGTTTGCAAGTGCAGCAGGTAATCAGGAAGGCAAATGCAATGTTGGACTTCATTGCGAGAGGGAAGGAATACAAAAGCAGGGAGGTCTTGTGCAACTGTGCACGGTATTGGCGAGGCCGCACCTAGAGTACTGCATGCAGTTTGCGTCACCTTACTTAAGGAAGGATATAATAGCTTTGGATGGGGGTACAGAGACGATTCACGAAGCTGATTCCGGAGATAAGGGGATTACCTTATGATGATAGATTGAGTAGACTTGGTCTTTACTCGTTGGAGTTCAGAAGGATGAGGGGTGATCTTTTTGAAACATTTAAAATAATGAAAGGGATAGACAAGATACAGGCAGAGAGGTTGTTTCCACTGGTCGGGGAGACTAGAACGAGGCGGCACAGCCTCAAAATACGTGGGAGCCAATTTAAAACCGAGTTGAGAAGAAATTTCTTCTCCCTATGTTTGGTATGCTAGTTTGTGGTCGAACTTTATCGCTCTCCATGTGAATTTGAAATTCAACCCTGCTTTGATCACTCGTCCCAAGGGGATCCTTTACTTTGAAATTCTTCATTAATCCTGTCTGATTTCACAGGACCTAATCTAAGATAGCATTTAGAGGCATCTCATTCAGAAGATTTTGAGCAGTCGCAGAAATTGGTGACTTTACTGACATGTAAAAGATCATTGTTGTTATTTACAGTCCGAGAAATGTTTGTCAAAGGAATTTTTTGCAGAAAATGGATTCAGCATTTGAGCTGCTCGCTGAACACTTCTCTCTGTGTGCTGATCAAATTTACATGAGCAATGAACATTTGAAACAAGTCACCTGAAAACAGACTGTTTATAAAATCAAATCGGGGATAAAATGTTCTCAATGATTACTTTTTCAAGAATTATTAAAGTTCAGTTGTTGAAACTTGTCTGTCTCTCAGTGACCATGTTAACAGGTCTTTCATTCATCTAAACAAAGCTATCGGCTAAAATCAGCAGTTCAGCGCCACATTTCAAGCCGTGAAGCAACTGATTAATAATTCATTCTTCCCGAGTTCCAGAGCTCAGAGGGTGATTCTCCATCCCTCGGAGACAAGATACCACGGACCCTGTTCAAATCTCCCCATACACTGAGCAGAGGCTCAGGAGATGCCGGGCGGAGATGATATATCGGTCACTGGGCCTTCCAGCAGCATTGAACAAGCGCCTGGTGTGAACATTTCTGAAGTAATAACTTGCAACTGCATATTCCACCGTCAGTAATGCTGAGCGTTCTAAAGTGCCGTAGTCAGGTCGCTGTCTCCTCCAGAGGATTTGGTTTGAATCGCACTTCCGAAATTTATTATTTTTAATTAAGAACTCATTTTTTTTGACAACATTGTGAAAAGCTACGTTTCTTCCATGTAATTTAATAAAATCAATTTACTCTAATTAAAAAGGGTGATATCAAAGTTACTTCCCAAACGGGGAATGGAACCCAGTTGCTGTTGTGATATGAATGGTTGTGTGATTCACTATAGGTGTGCTTTAAAAATCTCGCACTGCTCCGTTAAGCACAATTGTTTCGGTGTCAAAGAAGGGGATTGGAAATGACAACAAAAACGTCAGGCAGCGCACGCAGAGCGACAGATTCGAACTTCTGAAGAACTTGGTGCTGCAAAGGAACCGCTGAGCTAAAGCTGGCGCTGATCACAAGGCGAGAAACAACTCAATATAAGCAATGAGCTCAGAAATATCAGGAGCAGTGCAGTGCAGTCAATGTCAAAACCCTCCTTTGTCATTCAACAGAGGAAGAAGAGACATGGACGGGAGTCAGACACCACAAAGTGTAATTAAAGGCACAAATACAAGGCACACTTATTCTCGAAACCGTTTCACTGTAACATTTTTCCACGTTATTTAAAATCTTATTGCTTTGAAACTGAAAATGAGGACCATGGGATTTTGTCTTCATTACTGCTTCTAATTTTTGTGCATGGCAGCAGTAACTTGGCCTGTTAAATTTGAAAAAATTGCCCAGATTTTTGTCTCACCATAAATGAACATTTTGAGCCATTCTCTGAAAAGACAGTGTTTTTTAAATATTAGTTCATGGCATGTGGGAGTCGCAGGCAGAGCAAGCATTTATTGCCCATCCCTTATTGCCCTTGAGAAGGTGATGGTGGGCCGCCTGCTTGAACCGCTGAAATTTGTGTGGTGAATGTGCTCCTGCAGTGCTGTTAGGGAGGGATTTCCAGGATTTATGACCGATGCAGGATGAAGGAATGTTGATACACTTCCAAGTCAGGATCGCATTTTACTTGCGGGAGGGGGCCCGGGGCTTTCTACATCATGGTGTTAAATTGAACCTGCTGCCCTTTTCCAGCTAAGGGGTACAGCTCGCGGGTTGGGAGGTGCATGCGAACAAACCTTCGTAAGTCGCCGCAGTGCACCTTGTAGATGGCAAACACTGCAGCCACGTTACGTCGGTGATAGAGTAAGCGAAATCTTAAGGTGGTGGGTGGTGTACCAATCACGCTGTTGCTTTGCCCTAAATGTTGTCGAGCTTCTGGAGTGTAATTGAAGCTGCACTCATTGAGGCAAGTGGAGAGTATTCCGCCAAGATGCTGACTTGTGCATTGTAGCTGGTGGGAAGACTTTGGAGAGTCAGGAGATGAGACATTCGCCGCAGAATACCCAGCCTCCGACCTGCTCTTGCTGCCACACTATTTATGTGGCTGGTCCAGTCAAGTGTCTGGTCAAAGATGACCCACAGGATGTAGATAGTGGGGGATTCTTTGATGGTAATGCAGTTGAATGCCACGGAGCATTCGGCAAACCCTTGCTTCTCGTAGATAGGCATTGCCAAGCAACTGCATGGCGCGAATGTTACATGCCACTTATCAGCTGAAGCCTAAATGTCGTTCAGGTTTTGTTGCATGTGGGAAGGGGCTGCTTCATTATTAGCGGAGCTATGAATGGTACTGAGCTCTGTGCAATCTTCAGTGAACATAGCCACTTCTGACTTCATGTAGCAGGGACGATCATTGATGAAGGAGCTGAAGAGAGTTCCGCATAGGACACTGCCCGAAGGAACTCTTTCAGCAATGTATTGGGGCTGGGATGGTTGATTTCCAACAACCACAACCATCGTCTTCTCTGCTTGGTATCACTCCAGCCAGTGGAAAGTCTCCCCCGTGATTCCCATTGGCATCAATGTGATAGTCATTCTTTCTTTTGTATAGACTCGTCGACTGCTTCAACCTCACAAGCCACCGAGTTGTCTGCACTCCTTAAATTCTGCGCTCTTGAGCTTCACCAATTATAACTTCTCAACAATTAATGGGCGTGCCTTCAGCTGCCTGGGCAAGAAGATCTGGAATTACCTCCCTAAACCTCTCTGCCTCTCTAACTTTCTCGATTTGCTGAAGTCCGCTGGAAGCTGGTGATGAAAGCGAGAGGGAGACTGATAGGTGAGCGCTGCTTCTGATGGTGTGTGGTTCCCGGTGGATGTGGGCGGGGATTGTCACATCTTTTTATTCCACATATGCAGCATAAATAAATCTGTGTTTGAGGAACCTTCATGTGTACAAACATCCGCTGCCGGCATCTTCGACCTCGTGATGCAACGGTAGCGTGTCTGACTCCAGATGAGAAGGCTGCAGATTTAAATCACGTCGGATTCACGTTTCGTTTCGATATTGTGCTTCCAGAATTTATATTTTCTTTGCTGTTTCACATTAACCTAACCCTTGCGCTAATGTCCGTCTTACTGTTTCCAAAATGGCAAGTACACGTTAAAATGAACATTCTGAATCAGACGCCTCAAGTAAAGTGAAATTATTTTGAAATGACTTTGAAATGATTTGATTTTTAATACAACATAAGAACGTGGGATTTAAGCCCCTCGAACCTGATCCGCCATTCAATAAGATCATGATTGATCAGATATTGGCCTCAGCTCCACTTTCCTGCCGGCTCCCCATAATCCTTGCATTTGAAACATCTGATTATCTCCACCATAAATAGAAACAATGACCCAGCCTCCACAGCTGTCTGGGGTGCAGGATTTCAAAGGTTCACTACCCTCTGAGAACACAAATTCCTGCTCATTTCCGTTTTGAATGGGCGACCCCTTAGTCTGAAACTATGCCCCCTAGTTCTAGACCCCCCCCCCCGCGATCGGAAACTGCCTGTTTGCATCTACCCTCTCAAGCCCACTCAGAGACTTAGGAGATTCCAAAAGTACACCTCTCATTCTTTTAATCACCACTAAATTTAGGCACAATCTGCTCAACCTTTCTTCATAAGATAACCTCATGTACCTTATCTGACATGCCTCTAATGCAAGTCTATCCCTCCTTCATAAGGAGACCAAAACTGTGTGCAGTATTCCAGGTGTGGTCATCGAGTCATAGAAATTTGCAGCACAGATGGAGGCCTATTGTCCCATCATGTCCCCACCAGCCAACCAAGAGCTATTCAGCCGAATCCCTTATTCTGAAACTATGCCGCCTAGTTCTAGACCCCCCCGCGATCGGAAACTTCCTGTTTGCATCTACCCTCTCAAGCCCCCTCAGACACTTAGGAGATTCCAAAAGTACACCTCTCATTCTTCTAATCGCCAATAAATTTATGCACAATCTGCTCAACCTTTCTTCATAAGATAACCTCATGTACGTTATCTGACACGCTTCTAATGCACGTATATCCCTCCTTCATAAGGAGACCAAAACTGTGCGCAGTATTCCAGGTGTGGTCATCGAGTCATAGAAATTTGCAGCACAGATGGAGGCCGTATTGTCCCATCGTGTCCGCACCAGCCAACCAAGAGCTATTCAGCCGAATCCCACTTTCCAGCTGTTGGTCCGTAGTCTTTTCGGTTCTTTCATTTTAATTGCACGTCCAAGTATTTTTAAATGTGGTGAGGCTTTCTGCCTGCACCAACATTTCCGACCATGAGCTCTAGATATCCGCCACCCACTAGTGATGATATTTAACTTCATATCTCAACTAAACCGCGCCCAATTACTTTAAATCTATGTCCCTGGTTGTTGGTCACGTGGCAAATGGAAACTGGTCCTTCCAATCCAATCTATCCAGGATCTTCATAATTTTGTACACCCCAATCAGATCTCCACTCAGCCATCTCTTTTCCAAAATAATAAAAGAAAATGTTGTCAATACTCAGCATTACAGGCAGTTACTATGGAGAAAAAAAGGAGAGTTATTGTTTCAGGTCGGTCACCTTTCATCAAAACTGGAAAATGTTAACGATAGAACCGATTTCAATCAGGTGCAGAGGCAGGAAATCTTGGGAGGGGAGGAAAGATCAAAAGGGAAGGTCTGTGCTTTGGTGGAAGGCAGGAGCGGTTAAATCCTGCCTCGACACCTGGTTAAAATCTGTTACATCTCTAACGTCTTCCAGTTCTGACGAAAGGTCACAGACCGATACTCTGTTTTTCTCTCCACAGAAGCTGCCTTATCTGCTGAGTAGTTCCAGCATTTTTGTTTAGGATTACAGCATTCTCTCTATTTCTCTCTATTTTGCAATTATGAACTAATTTATTTGGGATGTCTTTCCATTGTCCAAACAAGTCCGATTGTAAAATGTAAATTATATTTTGTCTTAAACGTCCAGTAGAATGTTAATATAAATAAGAATTATGTAAATGTGTATAAACATGGCAGGCGGCTACGTTAGAAGATTCCACAATTGTTTATAGAGAAACACACAAATTACTTTGATTAAACTGATAACATAACAATTTCGATTGGGTGTATATTTTTGAAATATGAGATTAAAAACTGAGAGTATAATGAGGTTTATGTCCCACTAATTAATCAGGAGTACCTCATTCATTCAGCGAAAAACATGAGAAGAGAAATTCGTAAATTAATATCTTTACTACATCTTGTTAAAACAATTTCGATGTTATTATGATTGGTTTCCCAACACAGGAAGAAAGATGAATCGTTATTTTCGTTAACTCATAGCTTTCCCTGCATTTTGTTTTTAATTCGGTGAAGCACATTGTGTATGTTTTGATCTGCACTTGTGAATAAGTGATTCATTTCTGACATGTTACATGTGGTGGTATTGGTACAAGAAAAACACGTTTATTAATGGAGGTGATTGCAGTTGGAAATTCGGGTCAGTTTTGTTCAATTCTCTTTAATAGCCTGAACTAATGAGCCACGGCATTTTTATTTGCGGGTTGGTTGTTTGCATTATGAATAATATTCTACTTACTTACATGGACGTTCTGGATTTCAGCACCATACGAATGGCAATGTCCCTGCTGCTTGTGCAGATATTGATACGGTGAATGAGGGATAGGGTTAATACATTGACAACTTTAAAATTAATACAATTTGCAAGCATACTTTTGCCCCTTTCAGATCTCCTTGGGCTTTTGGCTAGTTTGTCGATGCATAACCATGTAACTGACTGACGTTTCTGAAGTATTACCGCATATTTTGCAATTCGTATCGTTCCCACACATTTCTGATTAGTTATATTTTTAAACAGATTTATCTACATGACGAACTAAAAGCTATTAATTAATTATACTGCAACCAAACATGCATAATGGGCTTGTAAATAACAAATGATTTTCTTAATAGATAAGAGTGCGCTGGTACCTCTTGGAAGGAGGGCTAAAAACCCTACCTAACTCTTGAAAATAAGAGCATAGATATGTTGGAAGTGCAAAGGGACCTTAGGGGTACACATACAAAAGTCACTTTGCAGCAATGGAGGATAACAAAGCCATACACATGCAAATGTAGCACTGTAGTTCCTTTGGAGAGGATTAGAATTAAAAGGAGAGAGGTTATCTAAAACCTGTATCGAATCTTGTGTGATTGCCTAATGAGGTGAAATTGTGGTGTGCCGATATGTCATAACGCTATATATGATTTCAAGTGGTTGCTGGTGCTGTCGTTGTGGAAAATCTGTTGTAAATATTGTTGTTGTAAATTATGCCTTCGAGTGAAAAGCTCACACTAAAATAAGTTTCTGACCCGCTCATTACAACAAAATATAGAGAGAACATTGGTGGGAAGTAGCTGAGTAGATATGGACGGGAGAGCTGAGGATAATAGATTGGGAGGGAAGCAGCTGAGGGTAATATATGCGGTAAGGAGCAGCTGAGAATACTTGTTGGGGTGTGGAAGAACTGAGGATATTGGGTGGGGTGAGGAGGAGCTGAAGATATTGTGCGGGATGGATAACGTCTGAGGATTTTCTGCGGGATGGATCTGAGGATATTGGGTCCGCTGAGTAGGGTCGGAGGAAATTGGGGTGATGGAGAGGAGATAAGGATATTTGGTGCATTGTTAGATATGGAATGACACAAAGTGAGGCTGATGTAAATAGAGCGACGGTTCTTGTAGTTGCTATAAATAATATTTCCACCAACGTTCCTGAAAAGCAGCGGTACAGAGTGACATAACGTAAGAAATAGGAGAAGGAGTAGCCCAATTGGCTCCTCGAGCCTGCTCCGCTAATTAACCTTACGAATTTCTCATCAAATTCCCAAACCTCACACAGCTATAGATGTCTGCCTTGACTGAACATTATTGCTTTTTAATCAATAAACAGTTGCTTTTCTTCCTATATTGAAGACGGTTTTGTCTAAAGGAGAATTCCAGTAGACGATAGGAGACATGCAGCCTGTGCAGTTGTTGCAAGTGATCTTTATTGTACATGAATGCCAGATGATACACTTTCTTGGTAATCTGGATATATAAATGTAGAAATATCCAATTATTGTTGATGATGATACAGATTTTGAAAAGGCGTTTGACAAACTATCATTTTACAGACTAGTTCATAAATTTCTACCCCATAGGATTAAAAGGGCCAGGGCAGCATGGACATGACAATGGCTGAGATATCGATAACAATGAGTATTGGTGACTGGTTGTTGTTCAGACTGAAGGGTTCTATACTGCTGTCCACCTCACGGATCGGTGAAAGCAGGACTACTTTTTATACATTTATTCATCAACTACATTTGCGTATATATGTATTGTTTTATAGTTCATAGATGATACAACATGAAGAAGTGCAGTACACAATTCGGACAATAGTGATATACTGCAGGAGGTAATAGACAGACTGGTGAACATGAGAAAGATTAAGAAGATCATCGGTAAAAGGAACAATTAATTAACACTATACAACTGATTCTAATTACTGCCTGTCAATTTATCGCCTCACATTATTAACTGCTATATATTTAGCTTTGGTGGAGCAGCTAAAAACAATGAACGCGCTTGTTTTCATGTTTAGAGGGATAGAATTATAAAAGATTGAGGGGGGCAAAGAGACGATTCAGTTGGCTGATTCCGGAGAAGAGGAGGTTACCTTATGATGATAGATTGAGTAGACAGGGTCTTTACTTTGGAGTTCAGAAGGATGAGGGGTGAACATATAGAAACATTTGAAATAATGAAAGGGACAGATAAGATAGAGGGAGAGAGGTTGTTTCCAGTGGTCATGGCGGCAAGACCTAGGTGGCACAGCCTCAAAATACGGGGGAGCCAATTTAAAACCGAGTTGAGAAGGAATTACTTCTCCCAAAGGGTTGTGAATCTGTGGAGTTCTCTGCCCAAGGAAGCAGTTGAGGTTAGCTTACTGAATGAATTCAAATCACAGATAGATAGACTTTTAATCAATAAGGGATTAAGTGTTATGGGGAGTGGGCGGGTAAGTGGAAATGATTCCACGGCCAGATCAAGCATGATCATTTTGAATGGCGGAGTCCGCTCGAGGGGCTAGATGACCTACTGATGTTCCTAATTCTTAAGTTCTTATGTTATTATGGATCACTGTTATAAATCTTAAATAAAGTAACGGAGGTGCTCGTGAAGGTGCAAAGTGATTACCTGATATGCGACCAGAACTGAGGGGGTATATCGATCAGGAAATTTCGAAAAGGCCTGGATCTTTTCCTTACCAAAGGGAAGACGGAGAGAAGATCAGATTTTGTTCTCTCTGAATATGAAAGGCTTGGATAGGATAGAGGGAGACAAGATGTTTCAACTTGCGGGAGAGACCAAATCTCAGCGTCGTAGATTTACGACAGCCAAGCTCCAAGTCAGCATCGGTTTGTGAAAGGGAAATCATGCTTGACAAATCTTCTGAAATCTTTTGAGGATGTTTCCAGTAGAGTGTACAAGGCAGAACCAGTTGATGTGGTGTATTTGGACTTTCAGAAGGCTTTCGACGTGGTCCCACACAAGAGATTACTGTGCAAAGTTAAAGCTCATGGGATTTGCGGTAGTGTGCAGACATGGATTGATAAATGGTTGGCAAACAGGAAGCAAAGGGTAAGAGTAAATGGGTACTTTTCAGAATGGCAGGCAGTCACTCGTGGTGTACCGCAAGGTTCTGTGCTGGGGCTCCAGCTGTTTACATTGTACATTCATGATTTAGACGAGGGGATTTAATGTAGTATTTCCAAATTTGCAGATGACGCTACGTTGGGTGGCAGTGTGAGCTGTGAGGAGGATGCTATGAGGCTGCAGAGTGATTGGATATGTTTGGTAAGTGAGCAAATGCATGGCAGATGAAGTTTCGTGCGGATAAATGTGAGGTTATCCACTTTGGTGGGAAAAACAGAGAGACAGACTATTATCTGAATGGTGACAGATTTGGAAAAGGGGAGTTGCAACGAGACCTGGGTGTCATGGTACATCAGTCATTGAAGTTTGGCATGCAGGTACAGCAGGCGGTTAAGAAAGCCAATGGCATGTTAACCTTCATAGAGAGTGGATTTGAGTGCAGGGGCAGGGAGATGTTACTACAGTTGTACACCTGAGGCCACACCTCGAGTATTCTGTACAGTTTTGGTCACCCAACATGAGGAACGACATTCATGCTATTGAGGGAATGCAGATAAGTTTCACCAGACTGATTCCCAGGATGGCCGGACTGACATATCATGAAATACTGGATCAACTGGGCTTGTATTCACTGGAGTTCAGAAGAATGAGAGGGGATCCCATAGAAACGTTTAAAATTCTGACGTGTTTGGACAGGTTAGATGCAGGAAGAATGTTCCCAATCTTGTGAAATTCTAGAACCAGGGGTCACAGTCTAAGAATAAGGGGTACGCCATTTAGGACCGAGATGAGGAGAAACTTCTTCACCCAGAGAGTGGTGAACCTGTGAAATTCTATACCTCAGAAAGTTGTTGAGGCCAATGCACTAAATATAGTCAAAAAGGTGTTAGTTGTAGTCCGTACTACTAGGGGGATCAAGGGGTATGGCGAGAAAGCAGGAATGGGGTCCTGAAGTTACATATTCAGACATGAACACATTGAATGGCAGTTAAGGCTCGAAGGTCCGAATGGCCTGCTCCTGCACCTATTTTATTGTATCTATGTTACTAATAATAAATTCAACAGGGAATAAAGGCATCTTGACACCGACGCACAAAATGAGGTTTTCGGATAGAATCTTGGTCACATTTTTAATTTTAAGGAGTCTCTTAAAGGAGGAGGAAAGTTAGAAAAGAATGGATGTTTAGGGAGAGCACGCAGAGCTTTTTGGGGCCCAGGCAGCTGAAGGAGGAAGTGAGGTGGAGAGGTTTAGGAAGGGAATCCCAGAACTTGTAGCCCAGGCAGATGTCGGCGGATAGTTCGGGAGGTGGAAAGTTTTTGGGAGGGAGTCCCAGAGCTTGGGACCCAGGCAGCTGAAGGAGGAGGAGATTTCGCGAGGTGGAAAGATTTAGGGAGGGAATCCCAGAACTTGGGGCCCAGGCAGCTGAAGGAGAAGCAGAGTTCGAGAGGTGGAAAGGTTTAGGGAGGACATCCCAGAGCTTGGGACCCAGGCATCAGAAAGCCCGTCTGCCTTTGGTGGAGCAGCTAAAATCGGAAGTCTGCAGCTTAATATCACATTTCTGGTCTGGAAACACTGGGGGGACCCGCCTCTGGGCTGCACTCAATTGTTCTGATTACTGAGTAATTGGATAATTGAGGTAACCAGATATATCACCGCGCCCTTCAACTGCTCTCTGAACTTGGACTTGGTCACCCTGTAAATAAATGGGTTTGTGCAGCAACATAACTTCCACAGCATAATTCCTGCTTGTGCAGAGATATACAAAGAATCATTGGTTTCATAGCCACCTGCTTCTGTAATAATATAATATAAAATATCAACAACATATACCAGCCAGAGCAGTATGAAGCTGCCGGATATGGTGAAGAGTCAAATCATAGACTTCCTCCTGCTCTCCATCTCTGGGTCACTGCTATTCTCTCCCTTGCTCTCACCCATCAGTCCTTTACGGACTCGGCTGGCCACTAAAATATGCCTTACTATCAGAGCGTTGAGCGACAAAATTAAACCGAATGGGAGCAGTGGGTTTAAAACTGTATCAAATCAAATAAATCCCCTCCATCCTGGCTCAGTAGAATAGGTTGGGATTGGGATACATAACCATGGCACATTGTCGATTACCATCGCGGATGTAAGTGTAAAGTAGTTGGGGACGTTTTTTAAACAGAGTAGAATGCCGTTGTTGCCAGAAACACAGCCGCAGATTTCCCGGTGCAATATTTGATTCTCAGCTGCGGGCAAGAAATGGCCACAAAACGATCAAAGGTGAAAGTGACGGTTAAACAGACAGAAAATACTGTCGGCGCATTGGAGAGGACAGCGATCACACTACACACAGGGTTAATATGCAGAAAACAGATAGGGAAATAATACGAATTGAGCTGCCTCAGTGTGACCTCAGTGGTGACAGCCAGTAGATCCGCCGCTGCCATGGCCACCAGTTAGCGAGTGGTGGAGCTGGACAATCCGCACTTTCCCCGGGACAGGATCACAATCGCCACTAAATTCACTGTAATAAAGAGAAGAGAAAATAGACTATAAGTTACTGAACAAACATACTCGGTGCCTGAGTGCAGTCGGTAAGGGCTGGATTGTAAAACTGAAAGCTTTGTGTTTGGGTTCGGATCATTCCAACTGAGTCCTTTCTCCGTTTCCTTCGATGGACTGGAAGTCCGAATATCAATCTGTCTGAATTCCAGCGTGTGCTACCCATCAGGGACAAAGGGCGTACACTGAGTATTTCAGTCTTCGCTACATCCAGTCCTCCGTCTATCCTGTCTGAAATTCCACTCCTACCCTTCCTTACACACACCGCCTACATAACCCACCATGTAAATATCCAGACCCTTGTACATCTTGTCTGAAACTATGTTCCTACTCGTTCCTCATGCCCAGCGCCAACATAAGCCACCCTTGTTAATATCCATGCCTCAATATTTGAGCAAACTCAAAATACTGCAATAAATATAACTGAAAAGTAACAATGCTGAAAATAGTCAGCAGATCAGGCAGCATCTTTGGAGAGAAAAACAGAGTTAACTTTTCATGTCGATAAGATTTGTTCAGAAATGGAAGATATCGGAGATGAACAGCATTAATGCGATGATAGAGACAGAGAACAGTGGGGTAGGATGATGAGAGGTAAACGGGAAAGTCTGTGATTGGCTTTTGGGCAAGATTTATTCAACGACAAATGTGATGAAGGTGCAAAGCTAATGAGGCAATTAAAGGAATAGAAGTTGGCCCCAGAGTTGATGTCACAGTCTCATGATAAGGGGTAAGCCATTTAAGACCGAGATGAGGAGAATCATCTTCAGCCATAGAGTGGTGAACCTGTGGAATTCTCTACCACAAAAGTTGTTGAGGCCAATTCAATAAATATATTCAAAACGGTGTTAGATGTTGTCCTTACTACTAGCGGGATCAAAGGGTATGGCGAGAAAGCAGGAATGGGGTACTGAAGTTGCATGTTCAGCCATGAACTCATTGAATGGCGGTGCAGGATCGAAGGGCCGAATGGCCTACTCGTACACCTATTTTCTTTGTTTCTATGTTTCTTAATGTTTGCAGCAGATCTGCGAGAGTGTGCAGCATAACAAATGTGCAGAGGAATGTGGGTAGACCACACTGTGTGGCCCAGCCGTACCTGCATCAGGGATGCCCTCCAGCCCAAGTCCCAGACCACATCTTGTCCACCCCCAGTTGTGTAGACAAGCCCGCGCGGCCAATGCCAGGAATCCACAGAAGCCGCCCATAACTGCCCCACCCCCAGAGGTTAGAGTGCAGCAGTCCTCCATCAGCAGCAATTGTCGTCCGAGAAAGTGGAAGCGGAGGTTATGAACTGCAGTTTTGAAACTCAGTGTTGACTCCGATACGTATCAGATTGTCGAATCGAAAACATTGGTGCTGTTCCTCATTGTGTTTAATGGAGAAACAAGTTCGGAGACTGAGAATAGAGTAGGAGCTGGAGCATATTGTAGGCAGTTGCGAAAAGTGTACGAAGCTAAAAACCGGTGTTGGAGGGTGAGAAGAGTGAAGAATGCCAAGGACTGAGTAACAGCATAGGGGGCCAGGAACATTGAAGATGGCTGAGAACTGACGAGAAGTGGAAGACGCCAAGAACAGATGAACAATGTTGGCAGCAGAGAAGAGAGGAAAAATGTAGGAGGCCGAGTACAGCGGAACAGAGCAGGAGGCCAATTACAGTGAAATCGGCCGAGAACAGATGAACAGTGTTGGAGGCCAGTAACAGTGAAGGAGGCCGAGAACAGAGGAACAGAGTAGGAGGCCAATTACAGTGAAAGTGGCCGAGGACAGAGGAACTATGTCGTCGACCAATTACAGTGAAGGTGGCCGAGGACAGAGGAACAGTATAGGAGGCCAATAACAGTGAAGGAGGCCGTTGACAGAGGAACAGTGTAGGAGGCCAATAACAGTGAAGGAGGTCGAGAACAGAGGAACAGAGTCGGAGGCCATTTACAGTGCTGGAGGCCGAGAAATGAGGAACAGAGTAGGAGGCCAATTAAGGTGAAGGAGGACGAGAACAGAGCTACTGTTTCTGAGGGCAATTACTGATGGAGGCCGAGAACAGAGTAGGAGGCCAATTACAGTGAAGGAGGCCGAGAACATCGGGACTATGGAGGAGACCACTTACAGTGAACGAGGCCGAGAACAGTTGAAGAGTGTAGGAGGCCAAGAACGGTGAAGAAGGGCGAGAAAATAGGAACAGTGTAGGAAACCAGTATGCTGTATGGCGCCGAGAACTGATGAACAGTGCATGAGGACAGAATGGTGCATGAGGCTGAGAAAGGAGGAACAGTGCATGAGGCCGACAACCGTGCAGAAGGCTAGGAACAGAGTAACAGCAAAGGACACCTATAACGGAGGAACAGCGTCGGAATTTGAGAACAGATAAACAGTGTAGCGCACAGCGAGCAGCAACTCACTCAAGGAGGCCGAGAACAGAGACACAAACCTGGGAGCGGGATGTAAAATTAAATTAGCAAATGAGCTGAAGCTCAGTGTGACGCTGGTGGATTGAACAGAGGCGTTCAGCAAAGCAATCACGCAATCTGCGTTTAGTCCTCCCCAGTGTACAGGAAACTGCATCCTGATCAGCCAATACAGGAAACCAAATTGATTGAAGTAAAAGTCTATCACTGTTTCATGTGGAAGCAATATTTGGGGCCATTGCTGTTGGGACGGAAAGAGGGAAAAGGCACGTATTGCATTTCCTGTGCTTGCAAAGCGAGTTGCTGGGGAAGGGGCGGATGTGTTGGGAGTGATGGAATAGTGGACAAGTGTATCGCGGGTGCAAGGGAGCGCAGGGGAAGATAGGTTTGGTACTGGTCTTAGCTGGCTGTGGCGAAAAAGTTAGAGGACAATTGGTTGGATGTGCAGGCGGGTGGAGTGGAAGGTGAGGTCAAGTTGAAAGCATATACGGTTCTTGCTGAAAAGGTGATGGCAGAAATGCAGGATTGACAGCGTCGCGGGCACTCTCCACCACAGAGGAGGTGAGTCCTTGGATTAGAAGAATGAAGTCTTTTCAGATGCATAGAAACATAGAAACATAGAAAATAGGTGTAGGAGGAGGCCATTCGGCCCTTCAAGCCCTGCACCTCCATTCAATGAGTTTATGGCTGAACATGCAACTTCAGTACCCCATTCCTGCTTTCTCGCCAGACCCCTTGATCCCCCTCGTAGGATCTAACTTATTTTTCAATATATTTATTGAATTGGCCTCAACAACTTTCTGTGGTAGAGAATTTCAAAGGTTCACCACTCTCTGGGTGAAGACGTTTCTCCTCATCAAGCTCCTAAATGGCTCACCCCTTATCCTAATACTGTGACCCCTGGCTCTGGACTTCCCCAATATTGGAAACATTCTTCCTGCATCAAACCTGTATAAACCCGTCAGAATTCTAAACATTTCGATGAGATCCCCTCGCATTCTTCTGAACTCCAGTGAATACAAGCCCAGTTGATGCAGTCTTTCTTGATATGTCAGCCCCGCCATCCGGGGAAACAGTCTGGTGAACCTTCGCTGCACTCCCTCAATAACAAGAATGTCCTTCCTCCAGTTAGGAGAACAAAACTGTGCACAATACTCCAGGTGTGGCCACACCAAGGCCCGGTACAACTTGAGTAATTCCGCCCTGCCCCTGTACTCAAATCCGCTCGCTGTGAAGGCCAACATGTCATTTGCTTTCTTAACCGTCTGCTGTACCTGCATGCCAACCTTCAATGATTGATGTGCCATGACACCCAGGTCTCTTTGCACCTCCACTTTTCCGAATCTGTCACTGTTCAGATAATAGTCTGTCTCTTGTTTTTCCCACCAAAGTGGATAACCTCACATTTATCACATTATACTTCATCTGCCATGCAGTTGGCCACTCACATAACCCACCCAAGTCACTCTGCAGCCCCATAGCATCCTCCTCGCAGCTCACACTGGCACCCAACTTAGTGTCATCCGCAAGTTTGATACTACATTTAATCCCCTCGCCTAAATCATTAATGTACAATGTAAATAGCTGTGATCCGAGCACAGAACATAGCGGTACCCCACTCGTCACTGCCTGCCATTCTGAAAAGCATCCATTTACTCCTATTCTTTGTTTCCTGTCTGCAAACCAGTCCTCAATCCATGTCAGCACAATACCCACAATCCCATGTGCTTTAACTTTTACATCTTTAAAATTGAATGCAGAACAACTTGGAAGAACTACTGATCAGTTCACATAATGGCGGTGCTGTGAAAGATAATGGAATACTTCACAAATAATATAAAAACAACGAGAAACACAAAGATAATCACAGAATCATAGAATCATTGAAGTTTACAGCACGGAAGAAGGTCATGTATGCCCATCGTAACGAGCAGGCCAACAAAAGGTTATCCAGCCTAATCCTACATTCCAGCTCTGCTTAAGGCAGTTCAAGTGCACATCCAAATATTTTTCAATCAGTTTTGGGTTTCTGCCTCTCCCTTCCTTTTAGGCAGCGTGTTACAGTCCCCCACAACCCTCTGCAGTGAAGAAGTTTTCCCTTAAATTCCCACTACTCTTTCTTCAAAATACTTTGAATGTATATCCACCTGGTTGCTCACCCCTCGGTTAAGGGAAATAAGCCTATATCTAGGCCCCTCATTGAGCTTCCCCCTTTGTTTTAAGGAAAAGGAACCCAGCCTATCCTATATGTCCTCATAGCTATGATTCTCCACTCCCAGAAACATCCTCGTAAATCTCCACTGTGCCCTCTCCAGTGCAATCACGTCCTTCCTTTAATGTGGTGACCATAGCTGCACACAGATCTCCAGCTGTGGCCAAACCAAAGTGTTATACAGTTCAAGAATAACCCATCTGCTATTGTATTCTATGCCTCGGCTAATAAAGGCTAGCATTCCGTATGCCTTCTTAATCACCTGATCCAATTGGTCTGCTACCTTCAGGGATCTGTGGGCATCCACTTCCAGGTCCCATTTTTCCTCTACACTTCTCAATGTGCCACCATTTAATGTGTATTCCCTTTTTTGTTAGTTCTCCCCAAATGCATTAACTCACACTTCTCCGGATTAAATTTCATTTGCCACTACTCTGCCCACCCGACCAGTTGATTGATATCTTCCTGTCGTCCGCATATATTCCAAAAGCAAAGGTCATGCTTGACCAGTCTTTTTGAAATCTTTGAATATGGATCAGAAACAGTAGATGAGGGTAAGGCACTGGAGGCAATATGGAATGATTCATAAATATTCCTTCGATAAGATACCACATTGCAGAGTCATGAATAATCACTTCGCAAGTGGAGTAAGACGACAACAACAGAATTGTTAGTGAGCTGGCTACACAAATAGAAAAAGGGAGTTGGGGAAAAAGGCATTTACTCAGATTAGCATAACGCGAGAAGTGTTGTTTCACAAGGAGAGGAGCTGATAACTGTGTTGCTCAAAATTTACATAAACGATATTGAATCGAGCAGGAAAAACATTCAAAATTTGTAGGTTTATACAGAGGAAGAATGCAGTTTGAGGCGCTGCATTTCGGTAGGAAGAAATATTGCTTGCTAAATTAGAGCCTGGAAGGGGTAGAGGGGCAAAGATTTTCAGAGGCATAATTTCAAAAATCATTTCCTGCAGCAAAGCACGTGAACAAGGCCATCGAAATGCAAACAAAGCTCTGGGATTCGTTGCTAGAGGAATTTAATCAAAAACAAAGAGATTATTATACAATTGCATATAACCATGACTATATCGTAATTAGCGCAATGTATTCAACTCTGGCCTCCATATTACCAATCCGATATAGAGACACTGGTGAATGTGCAAATCGTGTAAAAACATGATAACACAACTTAGATTATCACCATCATTCAAGGTTGCACAGGCTGGGCTGTTTTATTTACAAAGGAGAAGGCTGAGGGCTGGCCTGAAAGAGGCGTTTAACATTATGAAATGCGAACATAAGGTAAATATTTGCACTGATGACTTCAGCCCAACAATGTCGATAATCGATGTAAAATATTCAAGAACAAATCAGTTAAGTAATTGATGAGAAATGTATTGACTTTGGGAAGGGTGAGAATGTGGAACTTACGACAAGTTGGAGTACTTGAAGTGATGAGCAGGTAACGGGGAGTGATACCAGTCCACAGGGCCATTTAAGGCTCTGTGAGGCCTAAGGCTAACAGGAGCGAGGGCCCTATATTAATACTATATATTGCATACAATTCATAAAATTATCAAACAAATATAATTGACTATTTACCCAAATTTAACAACTGACACAAATTAACGTTATCTACTTTAAAAAATCAGCATACAATTCAAACAGAGAATAGTTTCTTCCTCGATTTAAACAGTGATACAAACGGTAATAGGCAGAAAGACTTGTAAGATCCTGGTCTTGACTGTGGCAAACAAAGTGCAAAAATCAAAGCCATGTACATTAAAAATAACAGCACAAACAGTATACAGTTGAAGCAGAGATTGGATTCGTCCTTGCTTCAACTGCGATATCAAACAGCAAATTCTCTGAATACGTCTCTTAAACCAAAGACTGGTTTCTTCCTGTACATTTGTCCTATGAACAGCATACGTAACTCTCCAGGTAATTTTTGGGAGGGATTTTTAACTCATTCTGATTGTCACTTAATTTTATATACACCAAGAGCAGTAACGACATTATATTTTGTACATCTGAAGTTAGAACTTGCATTTATATATGACATTGCTTCACCAACCTTGTGTCAAAGATTTACAGTTACTTATATAAAAATTAGGGCCGCACATCGATGGCCTAAAAAATATGAGGGACGAAGGCCTCATTGGCCTTTGCAAGTACATGGGATAGAATGTAATAGAGGTTTATGCTGATAGGGTTACATGAAGAGTGGTGGGAAGAGGAAAATATGCAACTTAAACGCCGGCATTAATTAATTAGAAGAATGTCCTGTTTTGCACTGAAATTTCGATGGACTTATTCGTATTTACGTACAAACTAACAACAGTCATCAATTATAGCACAGCATTGCAGATATTCAAATGGTTTATTTAATGAACCATTGCACTATTTATTTCATTATTATCAATTTAATAATGTTATTATTTACTGGCCCCGGACGGACCATGTATTATGAAAACCCGATGTGTGTGTTTTTCAGTTATACGTAACTGTCCTTTCTTTGCTTAGGGCATCATTATCTGGGCGGAGACTTGAATCATAATTAGTAAGCGGTTCGTCAAACTTTAAACTGTTACAGCAGTGGAATAGTCAATAACATCATCCCAATATTCATTCTGTGCAATAGCAGGATCACTAAATTCAGCACACATGAACCCACAGATTCTCAGGACCGTGTGGGGGAGTAGAACATTAATCAGCACCAAAAATGTAAAGTGTTGGCACTAACTATGCTTAAATGAAGAATAATTCAACATACAGTGTATTTGAATAATGTAACGTTGCTGTGATGCTCTGTAAATGTCAGTAGATTGTTAACATGTGCTTCTATTGGTTGAGTTCAATAGGAAAGAGAACAATACCAATGCACTTTTTCTCAACCATCTTCAACATTCTCATTTGACATCGACAACATTCATAAAATACACATACCGCTCTTTTGCATGCAGAGATCAGTCACCCAAAGCAATAACTGAAAAGTAGAAGCAAATTACTTCACACCAGAAAGTGAGCCACACTCAGTACATCCAGCAGAGAAAGATGAGAGGGGATCGCATAGAAACATAAAATTATGAAGCGATTGGACAGGTTAGATGTGAGAAGAATGTTCCCGATGTTGCGGAAGTCCAGAAACAGTGGAGACAGTCTTAGGATTAGGGGAGGGCATTTAGGACTGAGCTGAGGAGAAAACTCTTCAATCGGAGAGTTGTTAACTTGTGCAATTCGCTGCCACAGAGAGTGGTTGATGTCAGTTCATTGGATATATTCAAGAGGGAGTTAGATCTGGCCCTTATGTCTAAAGGGATCAAGGGATATGGAGAGCACGCAGGAAAGGGTTACCGAGCGAATGATCCGCCATGATCTTATCGAATGGTGGTACAGGCTCGAAGGGCCGAATGGCCTACTCCTGCACCTATTTTCTATGTTGCTGTACTCACAGTAACACATGATCACTGGGCTATGATGTTCAACACAGGTTAGTAATCAGCACTCAGTTCATCCCACAATGACAGACTCTCCCATAAATATATGGTCACTGGGATACGGGGTTCCACACCAGTTGGCGACCCACACTCAGTAAATTCCACATTGAACTACACTCCTATAAATACATGGTCACGGTATGTTTTACAGACGGGCTTGAGACCCTCACACAGTACAGCTGTGTAGGGACAGACACGGCCATTCCATCCTTCTATCAGAGAGATGGGTATACTGAGGACTGATTCAAAAGTACAGGATATTCCACTAAGGGCAACAACTTGATAGATAAACAAGCCTGTAGTTACAAACATGAATTTATATTCAACTGAGTCAATGGAATCAAATCGCAGAGGATATTGAGAATGCTTGACGCAACAGAATGAATACACGGAGCTCGTGTCGTTAAAATCGTGACCACTACACCAGCGTGTAACATTACCAGTCATAGATCGAAATCAGAGACCAGCTCAGACACCGATTTACACAACTTCAATGTTATATTCACTTACCATAAACACCAATAACGGCAACGATTACGTAGTATATTTTCTTCGCACTGTAAAGTGTTTGATGCATTTTGTGTGTACAGCGATGTGACCCTTTGTGCTGCAGGCAATCTCCAGGAATTATATTCTGAGATGATACATTCCCAGCGCCTTAAATTATACCCTGCGGTATCTCCATGGTGACACTGAGGTTGCAATATCGCTCAACATAGTTATTTTAACAATTTGAACAAACAGATTACGACAAACAGATAGGTCTCTGTTGTCATGGAATATATGCAGTGCAGAGATTGAAATTTAAAACCCCAAAGACTGCACAATTCTGATCCAATTAATTAAACGTTAAAAATCGTCATCTGCATTCTGCCGGCAATGTGCTTGTTGTATAAACACAATCAGGCCCATCTTTACATTGTATAATTTTTCAGTACAGTATTTCAATCTGCTGTGGCCGTTCAGTAATTCCAATCCCAATGTTAGAGTGGCCGGTCAGGCCTGTTGTATTCGACTCGAGGATGCAGCTACCCTCCTTAACTCTGGCCGTTCAGACAAACAATTAAAGAGATTAATTTATGTCAATCGTCCTCAAACGAATAAAGACACTCAAATAATAGAGCCCCTCAACCTAATACATCCCCTCCAACTAATACAGCCGATCACACTAATGCAACGCCTCTAAACTATACCGCCACCCAAACTCGTACAGCACCTCACACTAACACAGCACATCATGCTCATATATTGCCTCTTACTCATAGAGTAATCTAAAACTGATCCAGCACCTCAAACTCATACAGCATGTTCTACTCATACGGTACATCAAACTGATATTTCCAGTTGGCAAACAGTAGCAATTGGAGTGCCGGAGTGATTGCTACTGGGACCTCATATACTTACAATGATTTGGATTCAAGGACCGACTGTAACGTATCCAAGTTTGTTGATCTTCCAAAAATGGGTGCGACAGCAAAGAAATCTTGAAACGGATAGAGAGAGGCTAAGTGATTGGGATAACATTGGCACATAGAGAATAATGTGGGAAAAAGTTGAGATTTTCCACTTCGGCAGAAAAAATAGAAAAGCAAATTATAATTTAATTGGAGAAAAAGTGCAGAGTGCTGCAGTACAGAGAGACCTGTGAGCCGCTGTGCATGAAGCACAGAAATTTAATATGCAGAGAGAGCAAGTAAGCAGGAAGGCAAATGGAATGTTGGCCTTTACTGCAAGGGGGATGGACTAAACAGCAGCGAGGTCCTTTTACAACTGTACAGGGCATTGTACAGGCCACACTAATGTACTGAGTACTGTTTTGGTCTCTGTTGGTGCAAAGAATATAATTGCATTGGTGGCTATTTCGTGACGGTTGATTCCGGAGATGGGGAGGATTGATATATCAAGTTAAGTTGAGTAGGTTGGGCATATGCACACTGGAGCACTGAATAATGAATGTTGATCTTATCGAAACATGTGAAATAATGAGGCACTCGACAGAATGGATGCAGAGAGGATATTTCAACTCATAGCGGAAATAAATATTTGGGTACATCGTCTCAGAATAACGTCGATTGATTAAAACTGAGATGAGGACGAATTCATTCACTCCAAGGGTTGCATTACTGCGGAATACTCTGCCGCAGAGAGCTGTGGATGCTGGGCCATTGATTATATTTAACGTGGAGATAGACAGATTTTTCATGCGATATGCGAATGAGGAGTTATGGGTTAGCGGAAAGGTCAGTGCAGCTCACTCCTTTTTCAGAACTGCCACGATCTTATTAATTGGCGGAGCAGACTCGAGAGGCCAAGTGGCCCAGTCATGATTCCATCTCTTTTGTATTTATGTTCTTGAATCTAATACAGCCATTCAACTAATAAAGGACCTTAAATTAATACAGTCCCGATACACAAGCATATACACTCAAACTAAAACTGAACCTCAAACTGATAGAGAACGTCAAACTAGTACAGATCGTCAAACTAACAGAGATGCAAAAACGAATACAGATCCTCAAACTAATACAGAAAGATAAACAAATAGAGAACCTGAATTTAATACAAATACTCAAACCAATAGTGAACCAGAAAGTGATGGAGAACCTCAAAATAACACAGATCCACAAACTAATAGAGAACATAGAAACATAGAATCATTCCGAATTTTAGACAGCAGAAGGAGGGCATTTCGGCTCATCGTGTCCGCGCTGACGTCAATTAAAAGAACTTACGAAATAGTTGTCAGAGTGGGCCATACTGCCCCTCGAGCCTGCTCCGTCATTTAATAGGTTTATGGCTGGAGAAAAGGCACAGTCACAATTATACACACTCACACACACTCACGCACACTCACACGAACTCACACATATACTCACATACTCACACACACACAGACACACACACACTCAAGCTCACAAGCAAGCTCACATCTATCACACACACCTTCACAGACACACTCACAGTCTCGCGCAGTCTTGCACACGCTCTCACACACTCTCACACAAACATGCATATTCCCGCTCACACAAACATTCACACAAACAGTTACACTCACACACACAGTCACACACGCTCTCTCACACACACTCACACTTCCACAGACTCTCATGCACACAGTCACACACACACAGGCACGTACACACACGCCATCCCACTCACACACACACGCATACATTCTCACACACAAACACTCACATACACACAGTCACACTCACACACACACTCACACAGGCTCTCCCACACACTCTCACGCAACCTCACACACGCACAATTTCACACACTCTCACACACACTCACACAAAAACTCTCACTCTGACACACACTCTCACAGACACAATCACACATACTCTCACACACCCTCACACACACAGATTCTCACACACTCTCACACACTCACATACACTCAGTCACACACACATGCACGCACACTCACGCAATCACACTCACACACGCACGCATACATTCTGACATACAAACACTCACACACACACAGTCACACTCACACAGTCACACTCACATAAGCTCTCTCACACACTCACACACTCGCACACTCACACACACACTGATATTCGCACAATGACACTCACACACGGACACACGCACAAACACACACACACAGAAACACACACACACTGACACTCACACACACAGACACTCACACACACTCACATTCACAGATACACTGATGCATCCACTGACACAGACATACTCCGAACTACACTAACACACTTATACTGACATATAAACACTCTCTCATGGGCATTGATTTTTGAAAGAGTTGCAGCCCGGTTGTGTTACTTTTGACGGCGTCCCTTACTGGCAGTGGCTTCCATGCGTAATGAGGTTTCCTCTGGAGTGGACTGAACGAGACCCTCTCCCCAGCGGACCGACCGAGATCCTCTCCCCAGGGGACCGACCAAGAACTTCCCAAGGGGACTGATCGAGACCCTCTACCCAGGGGACTGAATGAGACCCTCTCCAGAGTGGATTGTCCGAGTCCCCTTCCCCAGGGGACATACCAAGTCCCCCTGCCCAGGGGACCGACTGGAAACCTCTCCAAATGAGACTGACACAGACCCCTGACCAGGGTCTGAATGAGACCTCGTCGACAGAGGACTGACCGGGTCCCATTCCCATCGGACAGACGGAGACCCGAACCAGAATTTGGACGCAAGGGGTTCACTTGAGTTTTCTGTGTTTGTTACCTGGCGTTTAATTCTGTCTCTGGGCCCTTGTTTTGTTATCTCGGGTTAACATGTTGCAGATTGGATAGTCTGGATTTTCTTCTCTTTGGAACAGAGGAGTTTGAGAGGAGACCTCATTGAAACATCGAAACATAGAAATTACGTGCAGGCGCAGGTCATTCGGCCCTTCAAACCTGCACCGCCATTCAATAAGGTCATAACTGATCATTCAACTTCAGAACCCCTTTCCTGCTTCTCTCCATACCCATTAATGCAGTTAACTGTAAGGGCCATATCTAAGTCCCTTTTTAATATATCTAACGAACTGGCCTCAGCAACATTCTGCGATCGTGAATTCCACACGTTAGATACTCTCTGAGTGAAGAAGTTTCTCCTCATCTTGGTCCTAAATTGCTTACCCCTTATTCTTCAACTGTGGCCCCTGTTTCTGGAACTCGCCAGCGATGGGAACATTCTTCCTGCATTTAACCTGTGCAATACCGTCAGGTATTGTATGTTTCTATGAGACCCACTCTCATTCTTTTAAACAAAGTGGATACAAGCCCAGTTGATCCAGTCAGTCCAGCAATCCCAGGAACCGCCTTGTGAAGCTTTGCTTTACTACCTCAATAGCAAGAACGTCCTTCCTCAGATTAGCAGACCAGAGCTGAACACAATATTCCAGCCGTGGCCTCACCAATGGTCTGTACAACTGCAGTAAGACCTCCCTGCATTATGCTGAAATCCTCTAGCTGTGAATGCCAACATGCCATTTGCTTTCTTCACTGCCTGCTCTATCTGTATGCAAAACTATGTGTACAGGTGTACAAAATATTGAGCGGCCTGTACATAGTGGAGAATAAGGGCCAATTTCAATTGGTGGAGTGATTAGTAAGCTGGAGCATAGTTTAAAGGTGGTTATTTGAAAGTTTAGAGGGGTTTTACGAGGTGTTACTTTATGATCAGTATTACGCGTATCTAGAACTCACGGTCTGAAAGAGCGATGGATACAGAAATCCTCATCTTATTTAAGACATGGTTGGATGGGAACTTGAAGTGCCGTTACCTGCAGGTTTACCGATGTGGAGCTGGTTCGCGCGATTAGACTGGATATCCTCTTGTTGGCCCGTTAAGGTACGATGGTAAGTACTGCAGGGAATGGAATACGGCCACGGCCATCTTCTGGATAGTTTCGATCGCCCGCATTGGTTCGAGACGAATTTTCCCAGACTTCTTTCCACTAAATTGTCCTAGAGATTTAAATCTGATTATTCCTCGACCAGTCGATCAGATGACTCTAGTTGGGGTGGAGAGCAGAATGTTTCAGTGTAAGGGCATAACGCGTGTCGCAGTTGTGTGGGGCGGACTGTTTGGGCAGGGTGCTCTTTGCCTTTCCGCCATTGTTAATTGTTCACAGCTGTATAGATAACATTCAGGCCGAGGGCCGATGGATGTTTGACGGGCAGCGCAGATACGATGGGCCGAACTGGGCTGCTTTTGCACTGTAAATTTCCAGATATCTAAGTTTCTATTCGATTGCGGCCCTTGTGTTTTAAAGAGTTTAACGCCGGGGGTTAAATTGTTCGGCTGGCAATGCGACAAACAAATGTTAACTCGCTGTCTGCTGAACAGGACCTGAGAGGAGAGTATGGATGGAAAGGTGAACGCATGCATGAAGAGTACAATGTAATGCACCTGTTTGGGAGTGAGGCGACAATCTGGAGGGGACATGGAGGCAACTTGAGGGGGTTTGATGTAGTAATTCGCGAGATAATATATCGAGTGGTAGGATGGTGGGTAACCAAAGGAAACAGGTTTTCAATAATTGGCGAAGCAACTAGAGCAGAAATGAGGAGGATTTGTTTTATGCATTGTGTTGTTATGCTCTGTACACTTGTTAAGAGATAGTTTGCAGTGCTACAGGGCGAACGAGGCACTGATTGGTCTCTCTACCAAGCAGAGAGTGGATGGGCCGAATGGCCTGTTTGATTCTCTGAATTGTTGCAGGTTTATGGGGCCATTTACCGCTGTGGGATGATATTTTCTGAGTCGCAGCTCTGCTCTTCTGTTCCCACTCAGTCTCACCATCGTGTGTAAAATGCTTATCGTTCCTTCGAGTAGTACCCACAGGCGGACAGTGCGTGTCGATAGGTCATTTGGAGAAGGAACATTTATTTAATATATTCAAACAATGAAGCCAGGTGTGATGAAAATAACTCGGAGATCAGACTCGAGCTGCAGTAAGAGGTAGAGTTTTATTAACACAACACCGGGACAAGAACTACTTGCATTTTTCTAAGGGCTTTACTGTATTGAAAAGTTACAAGTTAAATCTGACACTGAGCCACGTAAAAAGTTGGTCGGACAGATTATCATAAGTTCAGTTAAAGCGGGAGGTTTAAGTCGCGTTTGAACGAGCAGGAGCGAGGTGGAGCTACGAAGAGATTTTAGGAGGGAATTCAGAGTTTAGGACCTTGGCAGCTGAAGTCATGGGCGCCAATGTGATGAACATCGAGAGCGCCCAACAGCTTATAGCAGTGGAGAGATCGCGGACGGTTGCAGGGGCACTTCTGGCAGAATCTGACTCCTCACTGGAAGAGACACACACTGTACAAATGGACACTTGTTACACAGTCTGAATCCTGACTTGGAGAGACACACACTGTCGACAGAGACACTTGTTACACAATCTGAACTAGACGTTGTATTATTTTGGCATGCATAACGCCCACATACCGTCATTTTGTAACGCTTAAATGACGTGAAACGCCCTTATGTCGTCCACTTGCCCCAACATATAAAGTGACGACCATTTTTTGGAAATACACGGCCGACCGTTAATATCCACATGTGTGTCTTCCTTTGTGAAGACAGAACCAAAGTATTTGTTCAATTGGTCTGCCATTTCTCTGTTCCCCTTTATAAATTCACCCAATTCTGACTGCAAGGGACCTAGGTTTGTCTTCACTAATCTTTTTCTCTTCACATATCTATGGAAGCTTTTGCAGTCAGTTTTTATGTTCACAGCAAGCTTCCTCTCATACTCTATTTTCCCCCAACTACTTAAACCCTTTGTCCCCCTCTGCTGAATTCTAAACTTCTCCGAGTCCTAAGGTTTGCTGCGTTTTCTGGCCTATTTATATGCCTTTTCCATGCATTTTACACGATCTCTAATTTCCCTTTTTAGCAATTGTTGAAACACCTTCCCCGTTTTCATTTTCCTCAAGACAGGGATGAACAGTTGTTGAAGTGCATCCATGTGATCTTTAAATGTTTGCCATTGCCTATCCACCGTCAACCGTTTAAGTATCATTCGCCAGTAAATTCCAGCTAAATCACGTCTGATACCATCGAAATTATCTTTCGTTAAGATCAGAACCCTAGCCTCTGAATTAACTGTGTCACGCTCCATCTTAATAAAGAATACTACCATATTATGTTCACTCTTTCCCAAGGGGCCTCGTACAACATGATTGCTAATTAGTCCTTTCTCATTACACACCACCCAGTCGAGTTTGGCCAACATTCTAGTTGGTTCCTCGACATGTTGATCCAGAAAACCATCACGCACATGTGATCATCCAGGCTACATGAAGCGTCCAGGAGCTCGCACATGCCACAGTATTTGCACTCTATGGGATTGAGCTTCTACACCATGACTCTATTTATTTAACTGCAAACTAAACTAGGAGCTTCAACTATTTGACTTTGAAATAAACATAAAACTAGGAGACAAAAACACTCCCGCGCTACTGAACAATCAGCTGTTTTCCTTGAGCCGACGTCATTATGAAAACACGCTTCAGAGTTTTGTATTCGATCAAATGCGCATGGTTCATGGTGGCTAGTTTTCTGCATAAGAGATGGTGAATTTGTGCACTTTGGCTGTTTAATGCATAAAGTGTGACGCTTTAAACCTAAAAGAACTTGTTTTATCTTCAGTTCGTGGATTAAATTTATCATAAAACGGTTATGACGACATTAAGTTCCTGACATACAAATAAGTCAACTATACAATTCTTTATAAGGGTTTTGGCAAAACATTTCGGTGTTTTGTCATAGAATCATCGAACAATCGAAGGTTTGAGCACGGACGGAGAACATTTCGCCCCATCGTGTCCATGCCGGCCACCAAATGGCTATCCAGCCAAATCCCACTTTCCAGCTCTAGGTCCATATCCCTGCATGTTATGGGAGTTCAAGTGCACATCCACGTATTTTTATATCTTGTGAGGAGTTCTGCCTTGAGCATCATTTCAGCCATTGTGCTGCAGACACCCACAAACCTCTGCGTAAAAGAGATTCCCCTCAAATTCCCTCTGAACCTTCTACCAATTATAATAAATTCATCCCTTGGTAGTTGACACCTTTTCGGTGGGAAATATGACGTTTCTATCCATTATATCGAGGCCCATCATAATTTTATACACCTCAATGATGTCTCCCCTATTCTCGTCTGTTCCAATGATCATAAATCCAGCCTATCCAATCTGTCCTCATTGCTTAAATTCTCCAATTCCGCCAATATAATCTGAAAGCTCGGCTGTGCCCTCTCAGGGAACTGATGTATTTCTTGTAATGCAGTAACCTTAATTGCACACAGTAATCCAACTGTGGCCAAACCAGTGTTTTATCCCATTTAAGCATAATCCCCCAGCTCTTGTATTCTCTGCCTCGTACAACATCGGCAAGCATTCCATATCTATTTGGCGTGCTACTTTCAGGGATCAGTGGACAAGCCCTCCAGCTCCATTTCCTCCTCTGCACTTCCCAGTATCCTACCATTTCATGTGTATTCCATTTCCTTATTAGCCCTCGCGAAATGCAATGCTTCACACATCTTAGGAAAAATTCTATTTGTCACTGTACTGCTACACATGCTCTCAACTGAATATTGCACGTCGAGAGGCACCGCTAAGTTTGTGGTCGTGGCCCTCGAAATCGTGGTCGAGGATCCACGATGCTGATGCGGGGCCATTTCTCTGAAAAATGTCTTGGTTGTCATGTATGTTTATTCAAAATGGATTGAAAGCGTTATAATTTCTGTAAGCACGTCCACCGCCACCATCGAAAGCCGATGAGCCATGTTGGCAACACACGGCCGACCTGATGTATTAGACAGCGATGATGGGCCATGTTTCACCAGTGCTGTATTCAACGAATTCTTGAGGCACAATGGGATCAAGCCCGTCTGATCTGCCTCATTCAAGGCCGCATCCAAAGGCCAGAGAGAATAGGAAGTTCAGACCATCAAGCAAAGCTTGAAATGCGTGTCGCAAGGCTCCCTGAAGACCGGACCGTCCCGAGATTTGCTCAGCTACCACACCCGAACCCTGTCGCTCAACTGGGTTCCCCCAGCAGAGCTGCTCCCGAAAAGGGCGCTCAAAACTAGGTCCTCCCTTGTGTACCCTAATGCCTGATCTCCATGATCAAGTAGAGGGCCGGTGGTACCAAAAAAAGTATGTATCATGATCGCGCAAATTTGTCGCGCGATATTGGATTCATTGATCCTGTGTTTGTATTCAATTATGGATATGGTCCCAAACGGCTCGCTGTCACCGTCATAGCCAAAAAAGGGAGTAGGGTTTTTCAGATCAAATTGGCCATTGGAGTAACGTGCAGAAAACATTTGGACCAAATCGAATTTCGGTTCGCTAACAGCAACATGCAACCCGAAAAGGACACCACATACTTTGACACGCCAAACTAAACGAAAAAGCTTCTATCGATATGTTAAGAGAAAAAGATTATTGAAGCCAAACGTCGGTTCATTGTCGTCAAAATCAGGTGAATTTAAAATGGGGAACAAAGAAATGGCAGACCAATTGAACAAATACTTTGGTTCTGTTTTCAGGAAGGAAGATACAAATAGCCTTCTGGAAATATTGGGGACGGAGGGTCTAGTGAGATGGAGGAACTGAATGAAATCCATATTAGTCAGAACATTGTATTGGGGAAATTGACGGGATTGAACGCCAATAATGCCCTGGGACCTGATAGTTTGTGGGCCAGAGTATTTAAGGAATTGGCCAGAGAAATAAAGGATGGATTGGTGATCATTTTCCAACAGTCTATTGACTGTGGATCACATCGTATGGGCTGGAGGGTAACTAAAATAACACCACTTTTTATAAAAAGTAGAGAGAGAGAAAACGGAGAATTACAGACCCGTTAGCCTGGCATCAGTAGTGGGGAAAATGTTGTCATCAGTTACGAAAGTTGAAATAGCAGCGTTTTTGAACAGCAGTGACATGATCAGTCAAAGTCAGCATGGATTTATGAAAGGGAAATCATGCATGATAAATCTTCTGGAATTTTTTGAGGATGTAACTATTTGAGCGGACAAGGGAGAACCAGTGGATGTGGTGTATTTGGAATATCAAAAGGCTTTTGACAAGGTTCCATACAAGAGATTTGTGTGCAAAATTCAAGCACATTATATTGGGAGTATTGCTTTGGATAGATAACTTGTTAGTAGACAGGAAGCAAAGAGTTGGGATAAGCGTATCCTTTTTAGAATGGAAGGCAGTGACTAGTAGGGTGAAGCAAGGCTCATTGCTGGGACCCGAGCAATTGCAATAAATATCAATGATGTAGATGAAGGAATTGAGAGTAATATCTCCAAATTTGCAGATGGCACGAAGCTGAGTGGCGCTGTGTGCTGTAAGGCGGATGCTAAGAGACTGCTTGGTGATTTGGACAGATAAGTTGAGTGGGCAAATGCATGGCAGATGCAGAGTAATGTGTAAAAACATATGAGGTTATCCACTTTGGTGGCAAAAACAGGAAGGCAGAATATTAGCTGAATGGCGGCAGATTAGGCAAATAGAAGGTGCAACGATAGCTAGTAACCATGCTGCATCAGTCATTGAAGGATGGCATGCAGCTGCAGCAGGCGGTGAAGCAGGCAAATGGCATGTTGGCCATTCATAACCAGGAGATTTGAATAAAGGAGCAGGGTTGTCTTTCTCCAGTTATACAGGGCTTCGGTAAGGCCTCACTTGCAATATTGTGTTCAGTTTTGGTGGCCTAATCTGAGGAAGGAAGTAATTGGTATTTACAGAGTGCAGCGACGGTTCACCAGACTGATTCCCGGGATGGCAGGTCTGACAAATTAGGAGAGACTGGATCGACTGGTCCTGTATTCACTTGAGCTGAGAAGAGTGAGAGAGGATCTCATAGAAACTTACACAATTCTTACGGGATTGGACTGATTAGATGCAGGAAGAATGAACCCAATTTTGGGGGAGTCAAGAACCAGTCTGAGGATAAGTTGTAAGCCAGTTGGGACCGAGATGAGGAGAAACTTATTAATTCAGAGAGTTGTTAACATGTGGACTTCACTACCACAGAGATTTATTGAGGGCAGCCCGTTCGATATATTCAAGAAGGAATTAGATGTGGCTCTTATGGGAAAAGGGATCACGGGGGATGGAGAGAAAGCAGGAAAGGGGTACGAAGGCGAAAATTTAGCCATGATCTTATTGAATGGTGGTGCAGGCACGAAGGGCCGATTAGCCCACTCCTGCACTGATTTTCTATGTTAGCATCCATCAATAAATCCACGTCTTTCTTTTATAAAATCTATGGAGCACTAGCTCCAAAGCAAATACATCCTTCCAAAGACAAGGAAAGGCGAAATTGATTCAAGGGATGGTTCTTACTATTTAAGATGATGATTTTCAGCATGCATTTGAAAAGTTACCACACAAGGGAATGTTGGAAAAAAAATAAATCTGAGGCAATGTGTGAACATGGGCAGGGAATTGAGAAGAGGGATACTGGCGATGTTCCCCAATTGGCAGACTGTGAATAGTCATGTGCAGCAGTGATCTGTATGTGTGCCTCAGATTTTCATTGAAAATAAAATGATTTAGAAGAAGGAATAGTGAATCATATTACCATGGTTACACTAAGTTGGTGGCAAACAAAGTAATGAGAAAGGAAGCAGATTATTTCAAAGGGACAATGATTTAGTGGGCAAAACTAAAGGCATCTGATTCACAAGATTGGGAGTCGATGCGGAAAATCGGGAGTTTAATGACACTTTGAAAACATGTTCAATTAAATGTATGCTTTGAGCATTTTCGGTCGGAGAAACGTATGTGAAAGACATGTTTTGCAGCAAGTGGGATGGAGCATCTCAGCTTGCCGCTGAACACTTCTCTGTGGGCGCTGACGTAAGCAAAGGTTTCTGTCGTGTAACGGTTATCACTTTAGCATCACACGCAAAAGATGCCCGGTTCAAGCAAGGGCAGAAATATTAATTTAAACAATACATTTGCTGTGAATTAGAATATAACATAAGTGACCCCTGGTTCCTTGTCGAATGAGCAATGACCATTAATAACAGTCTCCTCAAATACAGAGTGTGTATCAGATAGGGGATAAAAATTAATCAATAATTTAATTTTCCCAAATTATTAAAGTGTACTTATTGCTGTATCCACTGTCCCTCAGTAACTATGTTAGCATCTATTTGCTAAACAAAGCTATTGGCAAATCAATAGTGATTAATCTCACCGCCCCCCCCCCCCCACCCCGCCCACACCCCACACACTCACAGTATAATTTATTGCATGTCATTATTATAAAAGATTGTGAATTTAGTGTGTTGCTTTCCGAATCCTGGCTCCCTCTGTGTACGCCGAACAACCAAATGGCCAGGAAACAAATTAAAGAGTTTATCAAAATTTACGACATTTCTTACGTTTTTTCTTGCAGTGTAACGGTTATCACTTTAGCATCACACGCAAAGAATGCCATGTTCAAGAAAAGGCAGAAATATTAATTTAAAGAATACATTTGCTGTGAAATACATATTAACATAAGTGACCCCTGGTCCCTTGTCGAATGAGCAATGACCATTAATAACAGTCTCCTCAAATACAGTGTGTGCATCAGATAGGGGATAAAAATAAATCAATAGTTTCATTTTCCCAAATTATTAAAATCTAGTAATTGAAGTATCCACTGTCCCTCAGTAACTATGTTAGCATCTATTTGATTCTGAACAAAGCTATTGGCAAATCAATAGTGATTAATCTGATGCCCCCCCGCCCCCACCACCGCGCCCACATCCTACACACTCACAGTATAATTTATTGCATGTCATTATTTTAAAAGATAATGAACTTAGTGTGTTGCTTTCCGAATCCCGGCTCACTCTGTGTACGCCGAACAACCAAATGACCAGGGAACACATTAAAGAGTCTTATGTTTTTTCTTGTAGTTTTTGAGCTCTTTGTTCTTTTTACCTCATAATTCCGCATATTACCGTGATGAAATATCAACAAAATACAATGTCTCCCAGCCGCGCCTCGGCTAATACTGGCAGATCTAAGCATCTCTTCCCCAGTTCCAGAGCTCAGAGGGTTAAATTCCATCCCTGGGATGCACGTTACCGGATCCGGGACCTACCGACCCATACACCGTGCTAAGGCTCCGGATAATCCTGCGGGGGGAGAAAATCCGGCTCACGGGGCCGTCCAGCAGCAAGGAATAATCGCCCATACTGAAAGGTTCTACGTGTGCAACTGATAAGTTGCAATTATCGCCCTTTTTAGTCAGGATCGCCGAGCGGTCCAAGGCGTTGCGTTTTAATCGCAGTCTTCTCTGGAGGCGTGTGGACGATTCCACTTTTGACATTCATTAGTTTTAATTGGATGAAGCCGTTTCACTGATTGGCTCTCCATTGTGAGATCACCACTTGCTCATTGGTTCCCTTGGAGGAAATACCACACCTTGAAATTTCTCTTGAATTTTAAAATGCCAATGCTCAGCTACACTTTGTCCATTGTGAGATGATCCATTGGCCTCTGAAGTCAGAATGAACACATAGCTCAGCCAGTCGAAGTCCCTCATTACCCAGCGCAAGTGCATCCCTCCCGCATTCGTCGAGGTCCCTTACCGAAGTGCAAATTCATCCTTCCCCAGCATAAGTCTATGAGCCAAGCGCAAGTGCATGATCTTAACTACACCACCACCACCACAAACCCCCCGCCCCCAACGCGCCCCACACACCCGCACGCCGATAGATATGTGCAGTTTGTTAAAGTTTTTTTGGTATCAAGTGTTGTGACCTCTGGATCTCTTCCACTCCAACTATGTTGGGTTGGGTATAAATGGGGTTGGAAGAACATGGTTTGTCTTCCCCGAGTTGCCAGTCTCCCCACTCCCAAACCATGCACTCTGGCCACAAAATAATCTCGCTGTCCCTCTCGCCGCAAAATCTCTCTCTCTCCCCCTGTTCCGCCAACAACCAGGCTCTTTCGATCCCCCCTACGCGAAGCTCGATACTCAACCGACCCCCAACAACCAGGCTCTCTCTCCACCCCCCGACTCCCCAACAACCATCATCATCATCATAGGCAGTCTCTCTAAATTGAGCAAGACTTGCTTGCACTCATAAGTGAGTTCTCAGGTGACTGGACAGTCGAATACGAGAATAACAGTCTCTGTCTCAGGTGCGACAGGATGGGTGTGGAATCTGGTTTGCAAAGCGTTCCTTCCACTGCTTGTGTTTGTTTACTGCATGCTCTCTATGACGTGACTCGATATACACAGCGCCCTCCCGAATGCTCTTCCTCCACTTCTGGGAGTCTTTGGCCAGGGATTCGCATATGCATGTGGCGATGATGCATTTTATCAAGGAGGCTTTGAGCATGTCTTTGAACGTTTCCTCTGCCCACCAGGGGCTCCATTGCCTTGTAGGAGATCAGAGTAGAGCGCATGCTTTGGGAGTCTTGTGTCAGACATGCGAACAACGTTGCCCACCCAATTGAACTGGTCAAGAGTGGTCAATGCGTCGATGCTGGTGATGTTGGCCTTAACGAATACACTAATGTTGGTACGTCTGTCCTTCCAAGTGATTTGCACAATCTTGCGGAGACAACCCTGGTCTTATTTATGCAGCGATTTGAGGTGTCTACGATATATGGTCCACGTCGCTGAGCCATACAGGAGGGCGGGTAACACTAAAGATCTGTAAACAATATGCTTATTGCCAGAGTTGAGGACCTGATCTTCCAACACTGCGTTGACGCACTGGAGTTGGTGTAGACCCTCATCGGCGATGTCTGCCCTTGATGATAATAGGCTCCCGAGGTATAGAAAGTGGTCCACTTTGTCCAAGGCCATGCCGTGAATTTTGATGACTGTGCGGCAGTGCTGTGTGGCGGGGTGATTTTGGTGGAGGACATTTTTCTTACATAGAAACATAGGAACACAGAAAATAGGTGCAGGAGCAGGCCATTCAGCCCTTCTAGCCTGCACCGCCATTCAATGAGTTCATGGCTGAACATGAATCTTCAGTACCCACTTCCTGCTTTCACGCCATACCCCTTGATCCCCCGAGTAGTAAGGACTTCATCTAACTCCCTTTTGAATATATTTAGTGAATTGGCCTCAACAACTTCCTGTGGTAGAGAATTCCACAGGTTCACCACTCTCTGGGTGAAGAAGTTTCTCCTTATCTCGGTCCTAAATGGCTTACCCCTTATCCTTAGACTGTGACCCCTGGTTCTGGACTTCCCCAACATTGGGAACATTCTTCCTGCATCCAAACTGTCCAAACCCGTCAGAATTTTAAACGTTTCTATGAGGTCCCCTCTCACTCTTCTGAACTCCAGTGAATACAAGCCCAGTTGGTCCAGTCTTTCTTGATAGGTCAGTCCCACCATCCCGGGAATCAGTCTGGTGAATCTTCGCTGCACTCCCTCAATTAAAATGTATGTCCTTCCTCAAGTTAGGAGACCAAAATTGTACACAATACTCCAGGTGTGGCCTCACCAAAGCCCTGTACAACTGTAGGAACACCTCCCTGCCCCTGTACACAAATCCCCTCGCTATGAATGCCAACATGCCATTTGCTTTCTTAACCACCTGCTGTACCTGCATGCCAACCTTCAATGACTGATGTACCATGACACCCAGGTCTCGTTGCACCTTCCCTTTTCCTAATCTGTCACCATTCAGATAATAGTCTGTCTCTCTGTTTTTACCACCAAAGTGGATAACCTCACATTTATCCACATTATACTTCATCTGCCACGCATTTGCCCACTCACCTAACCTATCCAAGTCACTCTGTAGCCTCATAGCATCCTCCTCGCAGCTCACACTGCCACCCAACTTAGTGTCATCCGCAAATTTGGAGTTACTACATTTAATGCCCTCGTCTAAATCATTAAAGTACAATGTAAACAGATGGGGCCCCAGCACAGAACCCTGCGGTACCCCACTAGTCACTGCCTGCCATTCTGAAAAGAAGCCATTTACTCCTACTCTTTGCTTCCTGTCTGACAACCAGTTCTCAATCCACGTCAGCACACTACCCCCAATCCCATGTGCTTTAACATTGCACATTAATCTCCTGTGTGGGACCTTGTCGAAAGCCTTCTGAAAGTCCAAATATACCACATCAACTGGTACGCCTTTGTCCACTTTTTGGAAACATCCTCAAAAAATTCCAGAAGATTTGTCAAGCATGATCTCCCTTTCACAAATCCATGCTGACTTGGACCTATCATGTCACCATTTTCCAAATGCGCTGCTATGACATCCTTAAAATTTGATTCCATCATTTTACCCACTACTGAGGTCAGGCTGACCGGTCTATAATTCCCTGCTTTCTCTCTCCCTCCTTTTTTAAAAAGTGGGGTTACATTGGCTACCCTCCACTCGATAGGAACTGATCCAGAGTCAATGGAATATTGGAAAATGACTGTCAATGCATCCGCTATTTCCACGGCCACCTCCTTAAGTACTCTGGGATGCAGTCCATCAGGCCCTGGGGATTTAGCAAGGCCCAAGCTTTCATATGCCTCGGTTAATTTGTTGACTATGACATGGAGTTCAGCCTCTTAACGTGCGAAGACACAAGCTTGGTGCACTGATGGTAACTCGCCAACAGAGAATGTTGAACAGTCTTGAATCTGGCCTGCAAGCGACGAATGTTGAACAGGTTCCCACTGGTGATATAGGTTACTTCCATTCCAGAAGGGAGCTTGTTGAGTGTGAGGTGGAGCACTGCAGCGATTAAGATCAAGAAGAGGGTTGGCGCGATGACGCAGCCCTGCTTGACCCCGTTCCGGATATGGATTGTGGCTGTGGTGGATCCCTTGGTTAGAATCACGGCAAGCATGTCGTCGTGGAATAGGCAGAGGATGGTGAGAAACTTTTCGGGGCAGCCGAAACGGAAGAGGGCGGTCCATAGCCCTTGTGGTTAAGAGTGTCAAATGCCTTTGTAACATCAAAAAAAAAACATGTACAAGAGTTGGTGCTGATCACTGAATTTATCTTGCAGTTATCATGCTGTAAAGATCATGTTTGTTTTACCCAGCAGTGGACGCAATCCGCTCCGGGAGGAGCTCCACAGCCAGAGGGAGAAGGCGGTTGAGGAGGATTTTAGCGATGCACTTTAGTGGCTGATAACAGGGAGATTCCTCTGTAATTGCCGCTGCCCACTTGTCCCACTTTTTCTCTCCCCGCCCCACAACCAGGATCTCTCTCTCCCCCACTGTCCCCCAACAACAAGACTCGTTCTCCCTCTCCCTCCCAACAAACAGGCTCTCCCCCATCAACAACCAGTCTCTCACAACACATTCAACAACGATGCTCTCTCTCTCTTCCACCAGAAAACAGTTTCACTCTCTCATCCCCCCAACAGGGCTCCATCTCCTTCAACTGCCCCACCACCCCGACAACAAGGCTCTGTCATACGAGAACATCAAGGTTCAATCTGCTCCGCCTCCCCCCCAAATACAGGTTATCTCTCACACGCCCACAAACCCGGCCCTCTCTCCATCCCGCTCAACAACCAGGCTCTCTCTCCACACTCGCTCCCCCGCAAGAATCAGGCTCTCTCCTCCACCTGTCCGAACAACCAGGCCCTTCCCACGCAACATCCAGTTTCTGACTAATTTCCCGCCGCCACTTTGATCCAGGCTCTCTCGCACGCACCCAACAGCCAGGCTTTCTCTCCAATCATCACCCCAAGCAACTAGCGTCGATCTCCGCCCACCGCCCCCGCAACAACAACCAGGCTCCCACCCACGATCAGGGTTCAACCTTAAACAACAACCAGGCTATTATATAGTGGCGTTAATGTGATGAAACGGCACAAGGCCAAATGTGAACTGAACCCAATGAAGAGATGCTAGAACAGATTATCATAGGCTCAGTGAAAGCGGGAGGTTCAAGAAGCGATTGAACGAGGAGGAACGAGGTCGAACTCCGAAGACGAGATAATTCCAGAGTTTATTTTCTTGGCAGCTGATGTCATGGCCGCCAATGTGTTGAACATCGAGGATACCCAACAGCTCATAGGAGTGGTGAGATCTCGGACGGTCTTAGGGACACTTGTTACTGAATCTGACAACTCACTGGGAGAGACACGCACTGTACAAAGGGACACTTGTTACAGAGTCTGGCTCTTCACTGGGAGAGACTCACACTGTACACATGGAGATTGTGACAGAGTCAGACTCCTCACTGGGAGAGGCACCAATTTAACACAGGTACACTTGTTACATAGTCTGAATCCTCACTGGGGGAGGCAGAGACTGTACACAGGGACACGTGTTCCATCTTCTTACTCCTCACTGGGAGAGACCCACATTATACATAGAAACATAGAAACATAATAAATAGGTGCAGGAGTTGGACATTGGGCACTTCGAGCCCGCACCACTATTCAATAATTCATGGCTGATCATACACCCAATTACCCCTTTGCTGCTTTCTCTCCATGCCCCTGGATCCCTTCAGCCGTAAGCGCCATATCGAACTCCCTCTTGAATATATCCAATAAAATGGCCTCAACAACTCTCTGCGGCAGGCAACTCCACAGGTTCACAATTCTATGAGTGAAGAAGTTTCTCCTCATCACATTCCAAATGGCTTACCCCTTATCCTTAGACTGTGGCCCCTTGTTCTGGACTTCGCCAACATCAGTAACATTCCTCCTGCATCGAAACTGTGCAGTCCCGTCAGAATTATTATATTTCTATGAGATCCCCTCTCATCCTTCTAAACTCCAATGAATATAGGCCCAGTCGATCCAGTCTCTCCTCATATGTCAGTCCTGCCATCCCGGGAATCAGTCTGGAGAACCTTCGCTGCACTCTCTCAATAGCATTAACGTCCTTTCTCAGATTTGGAGACCAAAAGTAATCGCAATATTTGAGGTGAAGCCTCACTATGGCCCTGTACATTGCAGTAACACCTTACTGCTACTATTCTCAAATCCCCTAGCTATGACGGCCAACATACCTTTTGTCTTCTTCAATGCCTGCTATACATGCATGCCAAATTTCAATGACTGATGTACCATGACACACAGGTCTCGTTGCCCCTCCCCTTTTCTGAATGATTCGCCTTTCAGATAATATTCTGCCTTCTTGTTTTTGCCATCAAAGTGAATAACCTCACATTTATCTACATTAAAATGCATCCGCCATGCATTCGCCCACTCACCTAACCTTTCCAATCAGCCTGCAACCTCTGAGCGTCCTCCTCACAGCTCGCACCGTCACCCAGCTTAGTGTGACCTGCAAACTTGGAGATATTACACTTCTTTCATCTAAATCATTAATGTATATTGTATATAGCTGTGTTCCCAGCACTGAGCCCTGCGGCTCCGCACTAATCACTGCCTGACATTCTGAAAAGTACCCGTTTCTCACAAATCTCTGTTTCCTTTCTGCCAACCAGATCTCTATCCACGTCAGTACATTTCCCCCAATGCCATGTGCTTTAATTTTGCACACCAATCTCTTGTGTGGGGCCGTGTCAAAAGCCTCTTCAAAGCCCAAATATACCACTTCCACTGGTTCTACCAGTTACATCACCCAAAAAAGCGAGAAGATTTGTCAAGCATGAATTCCCTCAGATAAATCCATGCCGAATTGGACCGATCTGGTCACTGCTTTCCAAATGCACTGCTATTTCATCTTTAATAATTGATTCCAACATTTTCCCCACGACTGATCTCAGGCTTGCCAGTCTATAATTACCCGTTTTCACTCTCCCTCCTTTCTTAAAAAGTGGTGTTACATTCGGTCCACTCCAGTCAATAGGAACTGGGCCAGAACCGATAGACTGTTGGAAAATGATCACCAATGCATCCACTATTTCTAGGGCCACTATCTAAAGTACTCTGAGCAGCAGACTATCAGGCCGCGGGGATTTATCGGCCATCAATCTCATCAATTCCCTAACACAGTGTCCAGCCTAATAAGGATTTCATTCAGTTCCTCCTTCTAAATAGACACTCGCTTCCCAAGTATTTCTGGACTTTATTTTTTTATCATCCATCGTAAAGACAGAACCAAAGTACTTGTTCAACTGGGCCGCCGTTTCTTTTTCCCCATTATAAATTCACCGGAATCTGATTGCAATGGACCTACGTTTGTCTTTACTAATGTTTTTCTCCTCACCTATCGATAGAGGATTTTGCAGTCAGTTTTTATGTTCCCAGCAATCTTCCTCTCATATTCTATTTCCCCCCTCTTAATTAAAGCCTTTTTCCTCCTCTGGCGAATGATACTTGATCGGTTGACGGTGGATAAGTAATGGCAAACATTTAAATATCATTTGGATGAACTTCAACATTGGTACATCCCTGGCTGGAGTAATAATAAAACCGGAAAGATGGCTCAACCATGGCTAACAAGGAAATATAAGGATAGTTTTAAATCCAAAGAAGAGGCATATAAACGGGGCAGATAAAACACCAAACCTGAGGACTGGGATCAAATTTGAAACCTTTAAGTGTCATTCGCCAGTCTATACTAGCCAATTCACGTCTCATACCGTCAAAGTTACCTTGCCTTAAGTTCAGGACCCTGGTTTCTGAATTAAATGTGTCACTCTCCATCTTAATAAAGAATTCTTCTATATTATGGTCACTCTTCCCAATGGGGCCTCGCACAACAAAATTGCTAATTATTTCTTACTCATTAAACAACACCTAGGCTAGGAAGGCCAGCCCTCTAGTTGATTCCTCGATATATTGTTCTAGAAAACCTTCGCTAATACACGACAGGAAATCCTCATCCACGGCATTGCTAAGAATTTGTGAATTATATGTAGAGTAAAGTCGCCCATGATAACTGCTGTACCTTTATTGCACGCATCCCTAACTTCTGGTTTGATGCTGTCTGCAACTTCATGACTATTGTTTAGTGGCCTGTACACAACTCGCACTAGCGTTTTCTGCCCTCTGTTATTCCGTAGCTCAACCCATACCGATTCCACATCATCAAGCGAATGTCCTTCCTTACTATTGCGTTAATTTCCTCTTTTACGAGCAACATCACCCCAGCTCCTTTTACTTTTTATCTATCCTTCCTGAATGTTGAATACTCCTGGATGTTGAGGTCCCAGCCTTGGTCACCCTGGAGCCATGAGTCCGCGTTGCCACTTACATCATATCCGTTCACAGCTATCTGTGCAGTTAATGTTTCCACATTATTCTGAATAATCCTCATATTGAGGCACAGAGCCTTCAGGCTTGTCTTTTCAACATACTTTGCCCGTTTAGAATTTTGCTGTAATGTGGCCCTTTTTTCTTTTTGACTTGGGTTTCTCCACCCTCCACTTTTACTTTTCTTCTTTCTATCTTTTACTTCTAATTCGCTCTGTCTCCCTGCATCGGCTCCCATCCCATGCCATATTATTTCAGCGCTCCCCAACCGCACGAGCGAACACTCCCCCTGGGGCATTCGTTCCAGTCCTGCTCAGGTGCAAACCGTCTGGTTTGTACTGGTCATCACCCCCACAACTGTTCACAGGAATTTGAATCCCTCCATTCTGCACTACTCCTCAAGCCACGTATTCATCTAAGCTATTATGCAATTCCGACTCTGACGAGCATGTGGCAATGATAGCAAACCTGAGATTACAACCTTTGAGTTCATACTTTTTAATTTAGCTCCGAGCTCTCTAAATTAGTCTTGCAGGAACTCATGCCATTTTTACCGATATCTTTGGAACCGAAATGTTCCACGACAACTGGCAGTTCTTTCTCCCTCTTCAAAATGTTATGCAGCCACTCCGAGACATCCGTCTCCCCTGCACGAGGGGGGCAACATACCATCCTGGAGTACTGACTGCGGCCTCAGAAACGTATATCTAACCCGCTTACATTAGAATCCCCTACCAATATAGCTCTCCGACTCTTTTTCCAGCACTCCTGTGCAGCAGAGCCACCCACGATGCCATGAACTTGGCTGCTGCTGCTCTCCCCTGACGAGTCAAACCTCTCAACAGTATCCAAGGTGGTGTATCTGCTTTGCAGGGGGATGAACACAGGGGACCCCTGCCCTACCTTCCTTCCACTGCTCTTCCTGCTGGTCACCCATCCCCTTTCTGGCTGTGTACCCATTACCCTGTGGTGTGTCCAACTCATTAAACGTGTTATTCACGTCATCCTCAGCATCGCGGATGCTCCAGAGTAAATCCACCCGCAGCTCCAGTGCCGCAATGCGGTCTGTCAGATGCTGCAGAGGGATACACTTCCTGCACATTTCGTCGTCAGGGACACTGGGAGCGTCCCTGACTTATGACATAGCACAGGAGGAGCATGACACGTGTCCGCGCTCTCCTGCCGTGATTAACCCTTATATTAACTTAAGCAGGCTACAACAATGATAAAGGTTACCTACTGATAAGGCAAAAGAAAAGGAAAACTACTCATTACTCACCAGCCACTCACTTAATCACGTGGTTGTGACGTCACGCAACGATTGCTTTCGACCTCTTTTTTGCCTTCTCACTCTACTGCACCCACACCGACTGACCTTTTGTAGGCCTGCCAAAGCTGCCGCTCTACCGCGTCTACTTCCCCCGGCTGCTCCCCGCCTTTTGGTCATTTTGCAATTCTCCCGACACTGCTGCTCCGCCTGCTCGACATCCCACTGACTACAAAGCGACACGTGTTGCAGAGTCTGAAACCTCACTGTGAGAAACACACTGTACACAGGGACATTTGTGACATAGACTCGACAAGACTTTGCATTATTTTGGCATGCATAACGCCCACTTACCGTCCTTTTTAACGCACAAATGACGTGTAACGGCTATAGGTTGCCCATTTTGGCAAAAAATGTAAAGTAACGGCCATCTGTTGATAACATACCTCCGAGCGTTAATTTACAAATGTGCTATACGCTGTGGAAAAATTATTACCACCCACCCACTTTCTGGGATGGCATCATCTGAATATGCGAAATTAGCGCCGATAATTTCGCCCAGCGCTACTTAACAGCGAGCTTCAATAAACATGCCCGCCCACTTTTTTTGTTATAAACATCAATTTTGACGAAAGTATTGCCCAGGACATAGCCCAGCTTCATTTTCAATACCTGATACAAATCTCACCCACAATATTGCTCCCCAAAACAGCGCTCTGAAAAAGTGGAACTGTTCTGACCAAATACAGTGGTGTGGACGGCACTTCTTCATCGCACACGTCGCTTCATTTAAAAGGCTGCTTCAACCCTGCTGGCAGTTTGGATTGAATCTGGAGTTATTCTCAGGTGAAGTAACCATCTGGACGACATTTTTCGCACACTGCACGATTGGGACCAGAAATTAATATCTTCTGACCAATCGGTATTACACATTTATTTCAATGGGGCCAGCCATTTACGCAGCCTGCACCGTTAACAACGCACATGCTGCAGAGTGCAAACGGCACTATGTCTGTTGCACAGAATTTTGTGCCCAATGTACGATATGCCAGATTCATTAGTAGGTCTAGACGGCACACACCCCACCCTTACATCTAGAAGCGCTGTTACATCGACGTTTCCAAGGACACCTGCCTTCACAGACTGCGCTTCCACAAAGTTGCGATCACTGAAATCTGGCAGCTCGTCTGGCCACATCTGCAGCCTGCCAGCGCCTTCAGGACGTCAGTGACCATCGAGTTCAATTTCACCGCTGCCCTGTTGTTTTACGCGTCCGGCATCTTTTAAGCCTCCCTTTTCGACATTTGTCCTCTCTCTCACCATGCCACATAATGCTGCTTTAGACAACTCACAAAGGCCGCCTACGTGTATAGGACTGAATTAATCACACTCCCGTTGAACACGGAGGCCCAGACAAACAGCGATGCATAATTCGACAACATTGCTAACGACCTAAGGATGCAGGGCGCAATGCGGTTGCCTTCTCAGGACCCACAGCTTTTTCGCAAAATAAAATAGATTTCCCTCCCTGAAGTTCCAACCAGTTGACGAACACAAACAGTTCACTCTTGTGGTGCATGCCAAATATCCGGTGCAGCTTTTAGGAGGCTCAAATCCTACGTGAGAGCGCTTTGTCTGACAAGTTCACAAGTCAGCCACAAGTACAATGCTGGAGGCTTGGTGACAAACGGTATGCACTAGCAAACTGGCTGATGACACCATGCCTGATACCCACAAAGTGACAGAGAAGCTGAACAAGGGCAACAACAGAGACACACACAATATGGTGCTGAAAACAATTTGTGTGCTTAAGCAGCGGTTTATATGAGTGCACCACAAGGAGGGGAGCTGCACGACAACCCAGTTCAGATAGTTAAAGTTGTAGTCGGCAGGCTGCACCACCTGGCGATCAGGAGGGGGCAAGGATTGCCAGATGCGACTTACGGTGCCCGCGAGGAGAGAGAGGAAGACGCGGACCAATGGTCTGGACGCTGAACTCTGGACCAGACACTCAGGCTGACGATTCAACCATGCCCACCGCACGAAAGGGCACGTGGTGAGTACATAGCTGCAGGACTGTTGACGTCAGCAACTCATTATTGAGCGATTTGCCTGAAAGAACGTTGCAGTGATTGACAAATCTGATACACTGCTGTGTGTGGGCATCTCAGACATCGATGGTGGGCATCATCTTGGTTCTGGTTAAAATTTAGGATAATTGGAGTTAAGTTTATTTGTACCCTTTAGTGTAAAGTAATCACCAGTGTTTAACGGTGCAGCTCTCTGAGGCAATGCACAACAAGGTTATGTTCAATAAATAACTTTTCACACGAGCAGTGTTGTGAAATTATAAGTTTGATTGGCAACAACTGCTGAAACTAAACGGTATTTTTAATATATTCACATCACTCAAATGGGCACCATGTGCAGCAACACACAACAGCAATGCAAAACAGTAGGGTGGCATCCTCCCCCTCCACCCATACCATCCAACAGATTGTACACACCCTGATGGGGATATAATAGACCCATCACCTGCGGACATGCAACTCCCTTTCCATCCACCCTCTCCTTCTCAGAATCAGGGGAAGTCATAACGGGGAACAAAGAAATGGCAGATCAATTGAAGAAGTACTTTGGTTCGGTATTCACTAAGGAGGACACAAACAACCTTCCGGATGTAAAAGGGGTCAGAGGGTCCAGTAAGAAGGAGGAACTGAGGGAAATCCTTATTTGTCGGGAAATTGTGTTGGGGAAATTAATGGGATTGAAGGCCGATAGATCCCCAAGGCCTGATGGTCTGCATCCCAGAGTACTTATGGAGGTGGCCTTGCAAATAGCGAATGCATTGACAGTCATTTTCCAACATTCCACAGAATCTGGATCAGTTCCTATTGAGTGGAAGGAAGCCAAAGTAACCCCACAGTTTAAAAAAGGAGGGAGAAAGAAAACAGGGAATTATAGACCGGTCAGCCTGACATCGGTAGTGGGTAAAATGATGGAATCAATTATTAAGGGTCTCATAGCAGCGCATTTGGAAAGAGGTGACATGATAGGTCCAAGTCAGCATGTATTTGTGAAAGGGAAATTATGCTTGACAAATATTCTGTAATTCTTTGAGAATGTTTCCAGTTGAGTGGACATGGGAGAACCAGTTGATGTGGTGTATTTGGAATTTCAGAAGGCTTTCGACAAGGTCCCACACAAACGATTAATGTGTGAAATTAAAGCACATGGGATTGGGGGTAGGGTGCTGACGTGGATTGAGAACTGGTTGGCAGACAGGAAGCAAAGAGTAGTAGTAAAAGGGTACTTTTCAGAATGGCAACAGTGACTAGTGTGTTGCCGCAAGGCTATTTTCTGGGTCCCCAGCTGTTTACATTGTACATTCATGATTTAGACGAGGGGATTAAATGTAATATCACAGATTTGCGGATGACACGAAGTTGGGTGGCAGTGTGAGCTGCGATGAGGATGCTATGAGGCTGCAGAGTGACTTGGATAGGTTAGGTGAGTGGGCAAATGCCTGGCAGATGAATTATAATGTGATAAATGTGAGGTTATCCAATTTGGTGGTAAAAACAGAGAGACAGACTACAATCTGAATGGTGACAGTTTAGGAAAAGGGGAGGTGCAACGAGACCTGGGTGTCATGGTACATCAATCATTGGAGGTTGGCATGCAGAACAGCAGTCGGTTAAGAAAGCAAATGGCTTGTTGGCCTTCATACCGAGGGGATTTGAGTACAACGGCAGGGATGTGTTACTACAGTTGTACAGGGCATTTGTGAGTCCACACCTGGAATATTGTGTACAGTTTTGGTCTCCTAACTTGAGGAAAGACAATCTTGCTATTGAGGAAATTCAGCGAAGGTTAAACAGACTGAGTCCTGGGATGGCGGGACTGACATATCAAGAAAGACTGGATAAACTGAGCTTGTATTCACTGGAGTTCAGAAGAATGCGAGGGGATCTCATAGAAACGTTTAAAATTCTGACGGGTTTGGACAGGTTAGATACAGGAAGAATGTTCCCAATGTTGGGGAAGTCCAGAACAATGGATCACAGTCTAAGGATAAGCGGTAAGCCATTTAGGACCGAGATGAGGAGAAACTTCTTCAGCCAGAGAGTGGTGAACCTGTGGAATTCTCTACCACAGAAAGTTGTTGAAGCCAATTCACTAATTATATTCAAAAAGGAGTTAGATGTAGTCCTTACTACTCGGGGAATCAAGGGGTATGGCGAGAAAGCAGGAATGGGCTACTGAAGTGCATGTTCTGCCATGAACTCATTGAATGGTGGTGCAGGCTGGAATATCCGAATGGCCTACTCCTGCACCTATTTTCTATGTTTCAAGTTTCTCCCCACCTCTACCACCTTCCCTCCTCGCTCGAAGCTGACTTGTCGAGGAGCACTTTCGGCGATGTCTCATTTGGAGGCATGAAGGAAGCGCCGGTGGTTGCAAGGTTACAGAAGCAGAGGATAACGACGTGGGAACATTCTCGTATTCAGAAGCAGGATCTTTCTGCTGCCGCTCATCTGTCATTGGGACTGGGGGTGCCGAAACTAGGGTGGAGTCTGCGCTCTGGGACCTGTGTGAGGCCTGTGCCAACAGTGTTCCTGGCTATTGCCTCTAGGGCCACTGCCATCCATAGAATATATTCAGTGATTGTGCCGGAGATACTGGCCAGCTGTTGGGATATGCCCCCAGTGTATCTAGGATCATGTCACCTATATCTACAGTCATCTTGGACAATTGTACCATATCTTCGCTGTCATCTGACGGTCGTGGACGAGACCTGCAAAGTGTACGAAACCTGTGCGCGGTTGCTGCCTTGTAACGAGGGGCTTGTGTCCCGTACCTCCACACTGGAGCTGGGAGTTGTTGGAGGATCACTAGATGTCCTTGGAGGCGAATGCCTTCTCGACCATGGCGATGCAGGCTCCGGGAATCCCACACTCTCATCCGTCCAGAGGAGACCAAGCGGATGGATGGTCGAGAATCGGACATCGTCCACACAAGATGTAGTTTCATCCAGCGACTCAGGGCCCACACACGCAGCTACTGGCATCGGTGGTCTTGCCCATCAACACAGTTTGCATTGCAACGATTCTCATTAGGCCTGCATTATTTATAGGACGATGTTCGAAACCAACGAACATATATTATTGTTCGGATATCAGTGCGTGTGGCATCAATTCAACTTAGATCATGCAATCGCGTATACCTTATGCACATCGCATCACTTCAGGGTCTGCAGATGCCTCTGTGGGCTCCGGCTGTCCCTCCCCACGAGTATGATCACCCGCTCCTCCACGTCAATGATGTCGCTGGTGACTGGTGGCTCCCCACCAGTTCGCCGCTCCTCGGATCGCATCGTCGATAGCTTCTTCTGTAAAATGTAACAGAATGACTTGTCAGGAGATCATTGCGTGAAATTATTGTTAGCGACTGTCGCAGAAACTGATACAATACATAACCGACAGATGTAATCACGATTATGATTAGAATGATCATTCTTTACCTAAAGACGTACACCGTGACCGCAGGCTTTGAGTACAACATTCCCAATACAAGGAGGACCCTCTGATGATAGTCACTTATGACTCTTACAAATCAATTACTTAAGTATATAATTCAGTGTAATTAAACGTGATACTTACTCTTGCGGATTCCACAAGGTCGTTCCAGTGCTTGTGGCATTGGTTGACCCCACGCTCCACGTTGCTGGCCGCCGAGACGATATCCTCATGTAGACCTTTGCGGCTGGATTTCTAACCCCTCGCTGTGTCAAATCACCCCATCATAACTCGGCCTCCTACAGGAGGGAAGCATTTGCCTCGTCCGAGAACCTCTTCGCTCTCTTTCGTCCTCCAATTTCCTCCTCTCCCAGCTCAATGTTCTCACCAGCGTGACTTCCACAGCGTGCTGGCTTGACTCCTCCACTCCCTCCATTACAGTCGCGAAATTCTTGCAAATATCTGGCTAGTAACAGCTAATTATTTTCCCAAATTGCTGTAAAGTTCGAAACTCTCCCTCTTTCCTCCCAAAGCAACGACACCACACCCACACAAACCTCCACTCAATCTCAACTCCCTCACTCTTTACGTCCTCTTCTGCGCATGTCATAATGAGCACTGACCTCCTAAATCATGGGAATCGAGCGTTTCAATGCCAGTGCTAAGGACGGTAACAATCTACAGCAGAAGACGAGAGAGATTTAACGTTTACGCTCATATGATATCAGTCACAGTAACGCCATTTTCAAAAAAGAAGCCTCGTAAAAACCTTCACTTTTTTAGAATATTTAACACCCACTTAATATCCATTTGACCGCTGAAATTACGTATAAAGCCCAGATTTCGCCCACTTAGATAAAAAATGGAAACTGAGGGGCAATATTCAGAAACATATCGCCGAGCGTTCCTTTATCCATGTGCTTAACACCGGGAAAAAATATTACAGGCCGCCTATATTTTTAGGGCAGACTCATCTGATTGGGCGAAATCAATGGCCATAATTTCGCCCAGCTTTACTTTCCACAAAGATTTAATGCCCAGATTGAATATTAATGCCGTGCAACATTTTTTGTTCGTAATGAACAGATTTGGCAAAAGTAACGCCCAGGAGATCGCCCGCTCTCAGTTTCCCCACCTCACACACATACCACCCACAATATCGCTTGCACAAAAAAAAGGCCAAAAAAGTTCTAACATTTCTGAACGAACGCCAGCGGTGTGGTTGGCATTTTTAAAATCACAGGTCTCTCATTCAAAAGGCTGCCTCAACTATAGCGGAGTTTGCATTGACTCTGGAGTTCTACTCAGTTGCAGTGAACATCGCAACAGACATATTTTCAGATTATGGACTATTGGGGTATGCTCACCAGTGTTTAATGGTGAAGCTATCTGAGGCAATGTGCATCAAGGTTACGTGCAAGAAAATACATTTTATAACAACATTGGTCTGAAATCATAATTATCACATGCAATAACCCCCAACCCCAACCCAGTCGCCACTTATTCCACTATGGTCAGAAAACAAATGATCAACATCTCCAGCAACACAGAATATAAAGGGAATCAGGAGAGGAGTCCCCAGCTCACAATACAATACATCAAATTGCACACTCCCAGATGGAGATATCATACAGCTATCACCAGCTGAAATGCCGCTTAATTTCCTTCCCCCCAGAACCTTCTTCTCACTACCTCTTGCCCTTCCCTTCCTCTCTCCACGGTGGGTGGCCGAGGAGCTCCTCAGGCAGTTCCTCATTGGGGGGATGAAAGCAGATGCAGTCGTTGCACGGGTATGGAAGCGGGGCAACATTCTCTGATGCAGAAGCAGCATCTTGGTTCTTGCTCTCATCTGTCATTCGCAGTGGTGGCACAGAAACTAGGGGTGGAGTGCCACCAATGTTCCTGGTTATTGCATTCAGGGTCTCCACCATCCGCGTTGGTCATTGTGGCCAGCTGTCAGGATATCACACCTAATGCTTCGATGAGCTGGTCACCAATGTCCACAGTCCTCGTGGACAACTGTTCCGTCTCGTCGCTGTCAGTTGGTGCTCATGGCGTGTCCAAGAGGCCTCCGCGTGTTCGGCGCCGTCCTGGGGACAAATGGGGTGCCTTGTGGTGAGGGGTTTGGGCACGGTACCTCCAGAGTGGGGGCGGGCCTGACGGGAGGACCATTAGCTGACCTTGTGGGGAATGGCTTCTGGACCGTGGCGATGCAGTTTCCTCTATATGTGCCCTCTTTTCCATGGAGAACAGATTCAGTGGATTGATGGGGGAGAATCAGAGCTCCTCACCACTAGATGTACTCGGATCATACGCCGACTCCTGCCCAGCGCTTCCACCTTCTGGCCTCTTTGGCCGAGCCTGGGGCCGCGCTGCTGGCTGAGCTGCAATACACAAATGAGTTTCTTAGAGGAGAAGGGTATGCTTGGGGCACAACTTGTGTCCAGCGCTGCACATAGCATATCCATGACGAAAGCACCACCTCACTCAAAATCATCGCAGATATCAGATTTCATGACCACCAACACATTCGCATTGCATTAATTTTCTTTAGGCCATCATTATTTCTATGACAATTTCAGAAATTATCCATCATATACGATTGTTTGGATATGAGTGGGTGTGGCATCCATTGAATTCACATCACGCAATCGTGTAAGCTTTACTCACGTGGCATCACTTCAGGGTCTGAAAATGTGTCCGTGGCTCTTTGCGGGGCTTTCGCACGAATTTGAGCACACGCCTCTCCATCTCAGTGATGTCGCTGGGACTGGTGGCCCCATACCCATTAACCTCGGCACAGATCTCAACATCGAGAGCTTCTTCAGTAATAGGTGACTGGACGACAATGCAAGTGAACATTGCATGATATCATTGCTAGGTCCTGTCACAGAGACGGATACAACATATAAACAACTGATGTAATCATGATTATTATGATAATTATCATTCGCTACCTAAAGATTCACACAGTGACCGCAGGCTTTGAGGAAAATATTCCCGTTGAAAGCGAAAGAGATATGTCTGATGAGAGTCCCTCATGGCTTTTAGAAATCCAATTATATAAACATAAGTAAATCTAAATCAACGTAATGTTTAATCTTACGCATCCCACAAGGTCGTTCATCGTTTGTGCCATTGGTTGCGCTCACAAACCTTGTTGGTTGCCATCGAAACCGACTCTGCTATCTCAGTCCATATCCTTTGGGTTGGGCTTCCCTCACCCTCCCTGTGTCAAATCACCCCAGCGGAACTGGACCTTCTGCTGGAGCGAGGTATTTGCCTCATCCGAGAACCACCTGGCTCTTTTGCGCCTCCAATGTGTTCCTCTCCCAACTCACTGCTCGCTCCAGCGTCAGAGTCCAAAGCATGCCGTGATGCCTCCTCCTCTCTCAATTATAGGCCAAATTGAGGCAAATAAGTGGCTGCTAATTTTTCGTTCCCTACTTGCTGTGAAGCTCTAAATTCTCTCTCCCTCCTTCCAAATTAGTCACACGACACCCAGACACGACTTCCGTCCCTCAGAGCTCCCTCTCCCTCTAAATCCTCTTATGTGCATATCATGATGACCCTTGACTTCCAGAACCACAGGAATCGACCGTTGCCATGCAGTTGCGAAGGAGGGTCACACTTTATGCAGAATGTCAAAAAAATTTGAATTCGCCGGCTGTAACGCACATTTTCTAAAAAGGAAACTAGGTTTTTTTGAGAATGAACGAGAAGCTGGCGATTTGAAAAGCCTTTTTTGACACCCACGCGAGAAATAACTCCCATTTTTGGGCGGTAATCTCAAAAGTGAAGCTTCAAAGGACTCTGAGAATAGGCAAGTATCCGCCGATTTGAAAACACTTGGTTAACGCCCAAGCCGGAAATAACGCCCATTTTTGGGTGCTAAGCACAAAAGTGGAGGTTCTAAGGACTTTGAGAATGGGCGCAAATATGGCGGTCTGAAACCAAATTTTTAACGCCCGCTCTGGAAATAACGCCCATTTTTGGGCTATCTGCACAAAAGTGTAAAATACATCCCAGAGGATCGAAGACACGATTAGGTTAATTCTATAGGGAAATGAGTAGAATGATATGGAATAATAATCACGTGAAATTTCAACTACCGCGATATTAATTGGACAGAAGAGGTAGGTAAGACGATAAGGGAATGGAGTTCCCACAATGCGTACATGAATCCTTTCGAACCCAATCGATAAGGAAACCAACAAGGAAGGATTCGCTATTTGATGTAGTAATAGGAAATGAAGCAGAGCAGACAATAGAACTAAAAGTTGGGATATATCGATGCAATAATAATAGAATGTGCTGTAAGCTAATAAATGAATTGGACATAAGTATGAAGAAGACCAGTTTAATTAATTGGAGAAAAGTTGGTTTGAGGGCTTGAGAATAGAACACGGGAAAATAAAATGACCAACAATATTGGAACAACATGAAAGAAAAGCAAATGGAAACATTTAAAACGTTGTGCAGCAGAATTCGGGAAAATATATCTTCTGCTAAAAACATGAACAAACTGAACTCTAATGATGAATAAAGATATACAGAAAAAAATAGGTTAAGGATAGAGGCATGCACTAATTACATGGACAGCGGTAGTCAGCATGATAAGGGAGAATACGGAGAGAGTAGGAATGAAGCCAAAAACTATTAGAAAGGCAGAGAGCAACTGTTACTTTAAATTATCAAGGAATAAAGAAGAAAATAGTTAAATATTTTACAGGTACATCAATAAAAAAGAGAGGTCTAAATGGGAAAATGACCACAGAGGATGGGACAGCATAATACCACAGGCAGCGATAGAGAGATGGCAGAAATATTAAGTAATTGCTTTGTTTCATTATTTATCAGGGCGACAGAGCAGGTGGACATGATATTCGTCGATGAGATTAATAAGGAGGTAATTGCATTTAAAATAAAAAGTGGAGATCCATTAAATAAACTAATCAAACTCAAAAAGAATAAAACCACGGTCCGGACGGATTACATTCGCACAATTTAAACCAAATTACAGTGGAGATGACAGCGGCACGGTTACACACATTCCGTTTGTAAAACGTATACAGCCGGAACTCAACCAGACAGCTAACCTAATACCCATATTTAAGAAGTGAGATAGAACATGCCCAGGACACTTTCGAACAGACAGCTTAACGATTGTGGTCGGAAAAATAATGGCACCCCTACTAAAGGAGAAAATAGAATATATTGGCCTTGGGGGATTCAATATAATGCTGCTGGACTTAAAGAACTGAATGAACTTCTCTTGCGTTCACGTGACTTTAGAAATTCGATCTCGATTAAATTGAAATAGCTAAAATGAATTCGAGATACGATGGGCTAGTTGGAGGAAAACGATATCCTCTGGAATGGAACCAGAACAAGAGGGCTCCACCATAACATTACAGGTACGATATTCACCGAGAATACAGATACAGATGGAACTGGGCTTTGTTCCACTGCAAATCGGATACAGATACAGGGAGTGCAGAGGCGTGTCCGACTGGTACTCGAATACAGGTAAACACATGGCAGTGATCTGTCCGACTGTGTCACGAATACAGAAAAAGGCAGGACAAAGCCCTGTCAGACTACGACGCAAATATAGCTTCAGGGAGGAAAGAGGTCTATCCGACTGGGACCAGAATACAGAAGTACACAGCAGAGGAGCCTGTACAGGTAGGTGTTCGTAGGATGAGTATTACACCACCTCTTTGTTTCTAACAGCTGAGAAACTGCAACTTGCAAGTATGTGTTAAATTAATAAGGTCGAAAAGATTCCATAATCAAACAATAATTGCAAAATATCGAGTGAATAAAAGCTCTTATTAATTGATAAATATAAAATGGTTTGAAATTTCAGAGTGGTGGCAGGGGGCTCGTGACTGAGTCATATGGAAGCGGGCGGAGAGGATCGCGATCCTGAGCAAGCATATCTGCAGTAAGTGTGTGAAACTCGAGGAACTTTGGCTCAGGATTGTTCAGCTGGTCTCCGAGATGCAGAATTTGTGAGGCATCATGTAAGAGAAGAGTTGCCTGGAAACTTTGGTCCAGTCGGCTCTTGCACCACTTAGGTTAGCTAATGATACATGTCTGTTTAATCTTTTTTTTTTGGCTATGGCTGAAACGCAAGCAGTGAAGGGGATTCAGGTTGAGTAATGGAGGAGCTTTGGCAGCGTTTTCCAACATGTGTACGGTTTTTGCTGGCTGTGTAGATAATTTTTCTGTCTTCGACAGCCTTAAAATTAACGGGAGATTTTGTTGCTTGTGAAAATTTGGAAAGATTTATTAAAGACATAGGGCTAGACTTTGCCGAGAGCCGCTGAACGCCGATTGCCTGCCCAAAAACACCGCAAACGGATGTTAAGTAATGTTGGCGAGAATTTCCAAATTTAAGTTAAAACTAATTAAAACAAATCCGCGGCGAGAAAATGGGTCTTGCACCATTATCCTAGGCGGTTTTCTCGGTAGTTAAGGGGAAACTCAGTAAAACGGAAGTTCGTTTTTAATTGTCCTCGGGTGGTTGGGCCTTGGGAGGGTGCAAAACATTAAAATAAAAGATTTTCACTAAAAAACGATTAAAAAAACAGTCTCAAGTAAGTTTTACACCTAGTTTTATCTAAATAAAGACCATTAAATTTACCTTTCTTTGCAGATTGCACACCTCCCGCCCTATTTAAGCAGCCATTACAGGGAGGTTCCCTCAGCGATCTGCACTGGCTTCCGCTGAGACACAACTTAACGGCCTGGAGATTTTCTCGGTGGTGCACGTCGGATGTTTGATACAGGCAGGCGATTTCAGATTTGGACGATAATATTGAAAAACAAAAAGGGAAAATCTTGCTGTGCGGAACAAACAGCTGTAACACTGGGAAGATCGCTGAGCACTCGCCGAAAAAGAAAGGCAAGTTTAGCACATAAATGTATATATTTTAACAAATCTCGACAATAATTGATATTGTATTAAACAGACTTTACTTCGCTTATTAAACATGGACAGCAGAGCGCATTGACTCAATTTTGGTGTTCCCGGTTTTCAGGGCTCCTCGTTACTCACTTCTGCTTTATCTGCTCGTGGCTGGCTTCTTTGTTCAGTCTCCATTGCCTGCCTCCTCAGGCATAATGGAGGTGAAATCAATGCTAATTTCGCAAGCTGCATGACCACCGTCCTGTTGGATCACCACAGGTTGCACCTCAACAGCGCCGGGAGCAATATCCCTGCGGGGGATTTTGTTAGGGCAGTTGGGGAGAGTTTACACTAGCTTGTCAGCGAATGGGAACCTGAGAAGGAACTCAAACGGGAATGAAGCAAAGCATAATTTGGATAGCAATAATCTGGAAAGCGAATCTGTAAGATATAGGAAACAGGGCATGGTATGTAATAAGCAAGGTGGTCTTCCCGTGCTGAATGAAAGGAGTATCGCGAATAACGCAGATGAGCGAAGAGCACAGGTAGACACTTGGAAGTATGACATTACAGTCAGTACAGAAACATGGCAAAAAGAGGGGCAGGTTTGGGAGATAGATTTTCCTGTCTACATTATATTTAGACACCATATAGAGGGTGTAAAAAGTGGGGTTTGTTGCAGTACTAATTAAATAAACTATTACAGCGGTAAGGAGCGGTGATATGTAACAGCAATCATCAAATGAAACCTTATGTGTCGAATTGAAAAATAAAAAAATGGGCGATCACACTGCTGGGAGTGTGTTATAGAGCCAAAACATTGAAGAGATAGAGGAGCAATTATGTCGGCTCATTGCTGTATAGTCTAGAAACCATGGGGTAGTAACAGTAGGCGATTTTAAGTGTACAAATATTCATTGGGACCAGTTTTGTGTGAAGGTTATAGCGGGAGCAGAATTCTTGAAATGCGTTCAAGAGAATCTTTTTAGTCTGTAAGTAGCAAGCCGAACAAGAGAGGGTGCGGTCTTCAAATTAATTTTAGGGAATCAGGCTGGGCAGGTTAAAGGGGTATTAGGGGGCGGGGGAGCACTTGGGGGTCAGTGACCATAATTCAGTCAGATTGAACTAGGTTACGGATAAGGAGAAGAATAGGCCTGGAATAACATTTCCGAAATGGAGAAAAGCTAATTAAGCTAAGTGCAGGAGTAAATTGGCCATATTTGGCTGGAAACAGCTACTTGTGGGTAAATCAGTTTCGGAACAGTGGGAGGCATTGAATGAGGAGATCAAGAAGGCTCTAGCCAAATGTGTTCCCTTAAAGAAAAACGCTGGGAAAAATAATTCTCGAATTCCCTGATTGTCTAGGTACTTATGGAGGAGGATTAAAATAAAATGAACGCTTGTGCTACATATCAATGGCTAAATAATTCAGACTCTTTAGCTGAATAAAAAAATGTATGCGGCAAAACATTTAAAAGTATATGAGGAGTGCTAAGAGCGAGGTCAAGAAATTATTGGACAGTAAACTTAAGGAAACCTCTAAGGTGTTCTATAAATATAATAAGAGTATGAGGGTAACGAAACAATGATTTGCACATATTGGAGAGCATGAGCGTACTCCTTCAGTAGAGGCGGAAGATGTTGGGAGGGTTGTTAACAAATGCTTTGCATCTGTTTTCACAAAGGAAAGGTGTACTACAGATACTTCTATCGAGGAGGAGTGTGATATTCTGGATGAAATAAATACAGTGAGACAGGAAGTATTAAGGGGTTTAGCTGCTTTGAAAATAGATAAGTCCCCAGGCCCGCATGAAATGCATCCCAGGCTGTTAACCGAAGTAAACAAGGAAATAGTAGAGGTCAGACCATCATTTTCCAGTCCTCTTTGGATCTGGGCACCTTGCCGAGGGATTAGAGGACGGCTAATAGTTTAACCTAATGTAAGGAAGGGAAACAGTTTGGGTGGAGTAAATACAGACATGTCAGCCTTAACTCAGTGGTGGGAAAATTATTGGAAAAAATCCTGATAGACAGGATAAATCATCATTTAGAAAGACAAGGATTAATTATGGTCAGTCAGCAAGGATTTGAAAAGGAAAGATCGTGTTTGACTGAACGAATTGCAATTTTTTAGGGGATAACTAAGAGGGTCGATGTGGCTAGTGCGCACATAGAAACATAGAAATATAGAAAATATGTGCGGGATAGGCCATTCGGCACTTCGAGCCTGCACCACCATTAAATAAGATCATGGCTGAGCAATCACCTCAGTACCCCTTTCCTGCTTTCTCTCCATACCCCTTGATATATTTAGCCAAAAGGGTATATTTAGCTCACTCTTGAATATATCCAACGAACTGGCATCAAGAAATCTCTGCATTAGATAATTCACCAGTTTAACAACTGAGTGAAGAAGTTTCTCCTCATTTCAGTACTAAATGGCTTACCCCTTATCCTTAGACTATGTCCCCAAGATCTGGACTTCCGCAACATCGCAATATTATTTCTACATCAAACCTCTCAAGTCCCTTCAGAATTGTATGTGCTTCTATGAGATCCCCTCTCATCCTTCGAAACTCCAGTGAATACAGGCCCAGTCGATTCAGTCAATCCTCATATGTCAGTCCTGCCATCCCGGGAATCAGTCTGGTGAACCTTCGCTAGACTCCGGCAAGAGCAGGATCGTCCTAGCTCAGATTAGGAAACCAACATTGGACACAATATTCCAGTTGACGCCTCACTAATGCCCTATACAATTGCAGTAAGATCTCGTTGCTCCTATAATCAAATCCCCTTGCATTGAAGGCCAGTATACAGTTTCACTTCTTCACTGTCTGCTGTAACTGCATACCAAATTTCAATGATTAATGTACCATGACACCCAGGTCTCGTTAAAACTCCCCTTTACCTAATCTGCCGCTATTCAGAGAATATTCTGACTCCGTATTTTTGCCACCAAAGTTGATAGCTTCACATTTTTCCACATTATACTGCATCTGCCATGCGTTTACCCTCTCGCCTATCATATAAACATAGAAACATAGAAAATGGGTGCAGGAGCAGGCCATTCAGCCCTTCTAGCCTGCATCGCCATTCAATGAGTTCATGGCTGAACATGAAACTTCAGTACCCGCTTCCTGCTTTCACGCCATATCCCTTGATCCCCCGAGTCGGAAGGACTTCATCTAATTCCCTTTTGAATATATTTAGTGAATTGGCCTCAACTACTTTCTGTGGTCGAGAATTCCACAGGTTCACCACTCTCTGGGGGAAGAAGTTTCTCCTCATCTCGGTCCCAAATGGCTTACCCCTTATCCTTAGACTGTGACCCCTGGTTCTGGACTTCCCCAACATTGGGAACATTCTTCCTGCATCCAAACTGTCCAAACCCGTCAGAATTTTAAACGTTTCTATGAGGTCCCCTCTCACTATTCTGAACTCCAGTGAATACAAGCCCAGTTGATCCAGTCTTTCGTCATAGGTCAGTTCCACCATCCCGGGAATCAGTCTGGTGAACCTTCGTTCCACTCCCTCAATAGCAAAAATGTCCTTCCTCAAGTTAGGAGACCAAAACTGTACACAATACTCCAGGTGTGGCCTCACCAAGGCCCTGTACAACTGTAGCAACACCTCCCTGCCCCTGTACTCAAATCCCCTCGCTATGAAGGCCAACATGCCATTTGCTTTCTTAACCGCCTGCTGTACCTGCATGCCAACCTTCAATGCCTGATGTACCATGACACCCAGGTCTCGTTGCACCTTGCCTTTTCCTAATCTGTCACCATTCAGATAATAGACTCTCTCTCTTATATTACCACCAAAGTGGATAACCTCACATTTATCTACATGATACTTCATCTGCCACGCATTTGCCCACTCACCGAACCTATCCAAGTCCCTTTGCAGACTCATAGCATTCTCCTCGCAGCTCACACTGCCAGCCAACTTTGTGTCATCCGCAAATTTGGAAATACTGCATTTAATCCCCTCTTCTAAATCATTAATTTACAATGTAAACAGCTGGGGCCCCAGCAAAGAACCTTGCGGTACCCCACTGATCACTGCCTGCCATTCTGAAAAGTACCCATTTACTCCTACTCTTTGCTTCCTGTCTGACAACCAGTTCTAAATCCACGTCAGCACACTACCCCCAATCCCATATGCTTTAACTTTGCACATTAATCTGTTGTGTGGGACCTTGTCGAAGGTCTTCTGAAAGTCCAAATATACCACATCAACTGGTTCTCCTTTGTCCACTTTACTGGACACATCCTCAAAAAATTCCAGAAGATTTGTCAAGCCTGATCTCCCATTCACAAATCCATGCTGACTTGGACATATCATGTCACCATTTTCCAAATACGCTGCTATGACATCCTTAATAATTGATTCCATCATTTTACCCACTACTGAGGTCAGGCTGACCGGTCTATAATTCCCTGCTTTCTCCCTCCCTCCTTTTTTAAAAAGTTGGGTTGCAGTGGCTACCCTCCACTCGATAGGAACTGATCCAGAGTCAATGGAATGTTGGAAAATGACTGTCAATGCATCCGCTATTTCCAAGGCCACCTCCTTAAGTACTCTGGGATGCAGTCCATCAGGCCCTGGGGATTTATCGGCCTTCAATCCCATCAATTTCCCCAACACGTTTTCCCGACTAATAAAGATTTCCCTCAGTTCCTCCTCCTTACTAGACCCTCTGACCCCTTTTATATCCGAAAGGTTGTTTGTGTCCTCCTTGGTGAATACTGAACCAAAGTACTTGTTCAATTGTTCTGCCATTTCTTTGTTCCCCGTTATGACTTCCCCTGATTCTGACTGCAGGGGACCTACGTTTGTCTTTACTAACCTTTTTCTCTTTACATATCTATAGAAACTTTTGCAATCTGCCTTAATGTTCCCTGCAAGCTTCTTCTAATACTCCATTTTCTCTGCCCTAATCAAACCCTTTGTCCGCCTCTGCTGAGTTCTAAATTTCTCCCAATCCCCAGGTTCGCTGCTTTTTCTGGCCAATTTCTGTGCCACTTCCTTGGCTTTAATACTATCCCTGATTTCCCTAGATAGCCACGGTTACATAGAAACATAGAAAATAGATGCAGGAGTAGGCCATTCGGCCCTTCAAGCCTGCACCGCCATTCAATGAGTTCATGGCTGAACATGCAACTTCAGTACCCCATTCCTGCTTTCTCGCCATACCCCTTGATCCCCCTACTAGTAAGGACTACATCTAACTCCTTTTTGAATATATTTAGTGAATTGGCCTCAACAACTTTCTGTGGCAGAGAATTCCACAGGTTCACCACTCTCTGGGTGAAGATGTTCCTCCTCATCTCGGTCCTAAATGGCTTACCCCTTATCCTTAGACTGTGTCCCCTGGTTCTGGACTTCCCCAACATTGGGAACATTCTTCCTGCATCCAACCTGCCTAACCACGTCAGAATCTTAAACGTTTCTATGAGGTCCCCTCTCATTCTTCTGAACTCCAGTGAAGACAAGCCCAGTTGATCCAGTCATTCTTGATAGGTCAGTCCCGCCTTCCCGGGAATCAGTCTGGTGAACCTACGCTGCACTCCCTCAATAGCAAGAATGTCCTTCCTCAGGTTAGGAGACCAAAACTGTACACAATACTCCAGGTGTGGGCTCACAAAGGCCCTGTACAACTGTAGCAACACGTCCCTGCCCCTGTACTCAAATCCCCTCGCTACGAAGGCCAACATGCCATTTGCTTTCTTAACCGCCTGCTGTACCTGCATGCCAACCTTCAATGACTGATGTACCATGACACCCAGGTTTCTTTGCACCTTCCCTTTTCCTAATCTGTCACCATTCAGATAATAGTCTGTCTCTCTGTTTTTACCACCAAAGTGGATAACCTCACACGGTTGAGCCACCTTCCCTTTTTTATTTTTACACCAGACAGGAATGTACAATTGTTGTAATTCATCCATACGGTCTGTAAATGTCTGCCATTGCCCATCCACAGTCAACCCCTGAAGTATCATTCGCCACTCTATCTTAGCCAATTCACGCCTCATACCTTCAAAGTTACCCTTCTTTAAGTTCTGGACCATGGTCTCTGAATTAACTGTTTCATTCTCCATCCTAATGCAGAATTCCACCATATTATGGTCACGCTTCCCCAAGCGGCCTCGCACAATGAGATTGTTAATTAATCCTCTCTCATTACACAACACCCAGTCTAAGATGGCCTCCCCATTCGTTGGTTCCTCGACATATTGATCTAGAAAAACATCCCTTATGCACTCCAGGAAATCCTCCTCCACCGTATTGCTTCCAGTTTGGCTAGCCCAATCTATGTGCATATTAAAATCACCCATTATAACTGCTGCACCTTCATTGCATGCACTCCTAATTTCCTGTTTGATGCCCTCCCCAACATCACTACTACTGTTTGGAGGTCTGTACACAACTCCCACTACCGTTTTTTGCCCTTTTGTGTTCTGCAGCTCTACACATAAAGATTCCACATCATCCAAGCTAATGTCTTTCCTAACTATTGCATTAATCTCCTCTTTAACCAGCAATGCTACCGCACCTCCTTTTACTTTTATTCTATCCTTCCTGAATGTTGAATGCCCCTGGATGTTGAGTTCCCAGCCCTGATCATCATGGAGCCACGCCTCCGTAATCCCGATCACATCTTATTTGGTAACATCTATTTGCACAGTTAATTCATCCACCTTATTGCGGATACTCCTTGCATTAAGACACAGAGCCTTCAGCTTGCTTTTTTAACACACTTTGTCCTTTTAGAATTTTGCTGTGCAGTGGCCCTTTTTGTTCTTTGCCTTGGGTTTCTCTGCCCTCCACTTTTCCTCATCTCCTTTCTGTCTTTTGCTTTTGCCTCATTTTTGTGTCCCTCTGTTTCCCTGCATTGGTTCCCATCCCCCTGCAATATTAGTTTAACTCCTCCCCAACAGCAGTAGCAAACACTCCCCCTAGGACATTGGTTCCGGTCCTGGCCAGGTGCAGACCGTCCGGTTTGTACTGGTCCCACCTCCCCCAGAACCGGTTCCAATACCCCAGGAATTTGAATCCCTCCATGCTGCACCACTGCTCAAGCCACGTATTCATCTGTGCTATTCTGCGATTCCTACTCTGACTATCACGTGGCACTCGTAGCAATCCCGAGATTACTACTTTTTAGGTCTGACGTTTTAATTTAGCTCCTAGCTCGTTAAATTCTTTTGTAGGACCTCATCCCTTTTTTTACCTAGTCGTTGGTACCAATGTGCACCACGACAACTGGCTGTTCTCCCTCCCATTTCAGAATGTCCTGCACCCGCTCCGAGACATCCTTGACCCTTGAACCAGGGAGGCAGCATACCATCCTGGAGTCTCGGTTGCGGCCTCAGAAACACCTATCTATTCCCCTCACCATCGAATCCCCTATCACTATCGCGCTCCCAATCTTTTTCCTGCCCTCCTGTGCAGCAGAGCCAGCCACGGTGCCATGAACTTGGCTGCTGCTGCCCTCCCCTGATGATTCATCCCCCCCAACAGTACTCAAAGCAGTGTATCTGTTTTGCAAGGGGATGACCACAGGGGACCCCTGCACTATCTTTCTTGCACTGCTCTTCCTGCTGGTCTTCCATTCCCTATCTGGCTGTGGACCCTTCTCCTGCGGTAAGACCAACTCACTACATGTGATACTCACGTCATTCTCAGCATCGTGGATGCTCCAGAGTGAATCCACCCTCAATTCCAATTCCGCAACGCGGACCATCAAGAGCTCGAGGTGGATACACTTCCCACACACGTAGCGCCCAGGGACACCGGAAGTGTCCCCGAGTTCCCACATGGTACAGGAGGAGCATATCACGTGACTGAGCTCTCCGGCCATGTCTTTACCCTTAGATACCCTTAAATTGGTAGTAATAACGCTAAAGTTCACTTACTGATATGAAAAAGAAAAAGAAAAACTGCTCACCAATCACCAGCCAATCACTTACCCTATTATCACTTTTCATGTCCAAGTCACCCTGCAGCCTCTGAGTGTTCCCCTCACAACTCACACCGCCACCCAGCTTAGTGTTGTCTGCAAACTTGGAGATATTGCACTCAATTCCTTCATCCAAATTATTAATGTATATTGTAAATAACTGGGGTGCGAGCACTGAGCCCTGCGGTAGACCACTAGTCACTGCGTGCCATTCAGAAAGTTACCCGTTTATCCCAACTCGCTTTTTCCTATCGGCCAACCAGTCCTCTATCCACATCGGTACATAGCCACATAAGGTACTGTACCATGTGCCTGAAGTTTGCACATCAATCTATTGTGTGCGACTTCACAAAAGCCTTTTGAAAGTCCAAATACACCACATGCACTGCTTCTCCCTTATCCACTCTACTAGTTACATCCTCAAAAAATTCTAGAAGATATGTCAAGCTTGATTTCTCTTTCATTAATCAATGCTGACTTGGACCGATCCTGTCACTACTTTCCAAATGCGCTGCAATTTCATTTTTAACAATTGATTCCAACATTTTCCCCACTACTGATGTCAGGCTAACCGATCTATAATTACCCGTTTTCTCTCTCCCTCCTTTCTTAAAAAGTGGTGTTATATTAGCTACCCTCCAGTCATAAGAACTGATCCAGAATCGACAGGCTGTTGGAAAATGATCACCAATTCATCCGCCACTTCTAGGACAACATCCTTAAGTAGTCTGGAATGCAGATTATCAGGCCCCGGGGAATTATCGACCTTCAATCCCTTCAATTTCCTTAAAACAATTTCCTGCCGAAAACGGATTTCCTTCTGTTCCGACAATGTAGATAATCTGAACTTCAGCTTGGCTTTTCATAATGTCCCACAAGTAGACTCGTCATGCAGGTTTAAGCCCATGTGATACGGGGCAAAGTTGCAAGTTTGATCCAATATTGGCTTGGAGGTAGGTAGCAAACCATAATGATTGACGGACATTTTTGTGACAGTAAGGATGTTTCCAGTGGGGCTCCGCATGACTCAGTACTGCTTCCCTTTATTTTTTGGTAATATTAAACATTTATATTTGAATATAGGCAGTATGATTAAGAAGTTTGCACACAACACTAAAATTGGCTGTGCAGTTGATAATGAAGAGGAAAGTCAGCGGCTGCAGGACGATATCAATCAACTGGTCTGGTGGGCAGAGCAGTGGCAAATGGAATGTAATTCAGAGAAGTGTGAGGCGATGCAGTTCAGGAGGGCTAATAAGGAAAGGGTATACTCATTAAGCAGTAGGCCACTTAATCGGGACCTTGGAGTGCATCCCTGATAGTTGCAGACAAGGTGGCTCAGTTGGGTAAGAAAGCATACGGAATGCTTGACTTTATTTGCTGAAGCATAAAATATAATAGAATGGAGGTTACTCTTAAATAGTGCAATGCATTGGTTAGGCCACAGCTGGAGTACTGCGTGCAGTTCTGGTCGCCATTTTATAGGAAGAACGTGATTGCATTAGAGAGGTTACAGAGAAGATTTACTAGGATGCTGCCTGGAATGGAGATTCTTAGTTATGAAGACACAGTGGATAGACTGCGTTTGTTCTCATTGCAACAGTGGAGGTTGAGAGGATAACACGTCGAGGTGTACAACATAGTGATGGGCCTGGATATAGCGGTTATTAAGGGACTATTTCCATTGACTGAGGGGTTTATTATGTGGGGACATAGTTTTAAGGTGGCTGGTGGAATGTATAGCCGGGATTTGTGGAGTCGCTTCTCTACGCAGAGGGTTATAGGGATCTGGAACTCGCTGCCTGGAAGAGTGGTGAATACAGAAACCCTCACCACTTTTAAGAGATGGTTGGATGGGCAGTAAAGTGCAGTAACCTGTTGGGTTCCGGACGCAGGGCTCGTAATTTGGATAAGACTGGATGAACTCTTGTTGGACGGCGCAGATATAATGGTAAATACAGCCGGGAATAAATACGGCCAGGATGATTTCCTTGACTAGTGACCATTGGCTGGATGGGTCGGAGAGGAATGTTTCCAGATTTTATCTCCCTAATTTGGCCTGGCTTTTTATCTACTTTTTGCTTCTCAGAGGAAAATACTTGGTTTCTGCTGGGGTGTAGTGCAGATGTTTTAAGTATAAGGGGTGTCGCAGTTATATGAGGCGGACTGTTTGGGCTGGATGCTCTTTGCTTTTTCTTCATTGATCATAGGTTTATATATAAACGTTAGGGTTGCTGACCCAGCGCGGTGTGGCTCGTTGTCGTTTGGCGTGGACACGATGCGCCAAAATCGCCTCCTTCTGATCTGTAAATGTCTAAGTTTCTTCGTTTCGATATAACGGAACGTAAGGATTATTATAACCACTACTACAGCGTGTGCCCCTATCGAACACTGAAACGGTCCTGAGACAAGTGTTTTGGCCCAAAGTGGACTTTGTTTCGCACCAAGAGCCATCTCCTAATTATTGTATGGAGTTATTGCTAACGTCATTATTTTGCAGCATTTGCCTAGATGCCTTTATGAGGTAGATGATATGTGCAGGATAGATTTCAGGATTAAAGAAAGAAGGGGGACGTGGTGCCTCACATTGCTTACGTCTTTCAAAGCCTCTGTTTTTTTAATGAAATCTATCCAAGTTCGGTAACGGTATGAATGTTTACTGCGTGAAACATTTGGTCCCCCAATATGGTCAGAGCAGTTGGTTTGAAATAACACTCCTGGCTCCCACACCTCATTTTGTTAGCGTTAGTTTTTACACAATATTCCCCATGGCCCGAATGTACATGCTGCTTGGTATTTGCCTCCACCTTGTGAGGTGTACGGCACACATCGACGATTCACTGTCTTTTGTGGACCCTTAAGCCGGACGTCCCTCAATGAGAACCCATTATAGTCGTGTGCAATGTCATATCTTCTACTGATTTTCCACTCTCAACGAATGTAGCTGCGGACAACATCATTCCCATGAAGGTTGCGCGGACTGTCTCATAATTCTGCAGGGAACAAAATTGGTCTAATGTTCACTCTTTCATAGTCTGTAGCTGATTGATGTGGTACAATGTTGAAACTTTCGCCATCTTTTCTCCTCCAAATTGGATCAGGTAAATCGGAAAAATCTGCCTCCATATGGATTCGAAGGCATTTTTCTACTTCGCATAATTTAGTATCGTTGACAGTGTGTCTCACCTTTTATTCAAATATCGGTACCTTCTTGTTAAAGTACTTTCGAAACTGTTTCGATTGATTTTCCCAATTTTTGTGCCAAGAATCCGTTTATTTATTTGGTTACTCTACTACCTGTTTTAATCATTTGGAACCACATGTTACCTGTGTAAGAGGGCTCATCCCTCTCAGACACAGCTTGCTGTTGAGACTCCTGTTATTCTATGGGATGTGGACCGTATAGTCATTCGGCTCAGTGGCAGCGAGTTCACCTCCAATGATTTACGGCGGTGTGAATTGTGCAGTTTATATGTGATTCCTATGATTCCCCGTAGATGGGTGAAAACATTTCTAGTAAAATGAAATCCATGATCACTACATATATGCAACGGCACTCCCCACCTGAAGAACACTTTAGCCACTCCGGCCTTCGCCGCTGCGAGTGTGATTTTGGATCGGCAGGGGAAAGCCTCTATCAATTTAGTGAACTGGTCCACTATGACGAGGGCATCTGTAGAGATCCATTGAGTCTGCCATAGTGGGCCAACAAATTAAATCTTTGGCTGGTCAATGGTCCGTCCAGAAGGGGAGCGTTCCTGCGGAGAGCTCGATTGGTGTGTGTGGGATGATTCCGTTCTAAGCAGCGTAGACACCGCGACAAATACAAATGGATTGTTTCTTGCATAATAGGGCATCATGCCGTTGTGACCAACTTATCCAGTGCCATTGCAGCTGAATAGTGTCTGCATATTGTGTTGTAATGGAATAGGGAGAGCTGCTTATCGCATACTCTTGGTGGCCCACACAACGGGAAGAGCCTGCTGTATTCTGAAACATTAGCAGCTAGTCATTCGAGTTAGGGCCCGAGGCCATTATACATTTGGAGGCCCAGGCTGCCGGCTGAGGAAGGGGCGTGCCCTCCTCATGCCATGCTCGCACGACAGTATATGGCTGGTATTGTTGTCAAAAAGACTTTAAATAGATGAGCTCAAGTGGGGGACAAGTGGATACAGAGAAGCAGAATTCTGTGCGTGCAACCTCTGGATACACGATAAATGCTGAATCATTTGCTGTTCTGTCTGCTTCTGCATTCACCCACAATGTGTACCACCATTGTTTTGAGCATCTACTGTCCCGATAAAGTAGGCCTGGGAGCTTGGTTTCAGTAACAACCTTAGCAGACGCAGCGGGGCAGCAGAGCTGGTCTCCATTCAACTTGGGTAATGCTTGCCACTGGACTGAGACTTAGCTCTGTCAAGCCCATGTGGTGCTCGGGTGCCACGGCCACCGCACGTTAAAGAAATCCACAAAAACGCATCTTCCTACCTTCAAAATATGCTTCAGGATCAATAATATTAGTTCCTTCATTGATACACCTGTGAACTCATCCCTTTTCAGCATGAAAGCAAATCATCCTCGTTTCGAGGGACTGAATATGATGATGATGATCTCATGATGCGCAGGCACAGCCATCGTCCGTGTGTCTGGGCTTTGCAATCTACTGTATAATAATTATTGTTTTGTTAGCGGGTTATGGAGATCATGGCATTGATTGCATTGACACTGTCTATCCAAATGTTAACGGGACGTTCAGATGTTTCTTTAACGGCAGTCATAATCATGGCGATCTCCACCAACTGTGACGACTGATGATGCCTGCGAATTGACTTTTTTTCATCACCAGAGTGGAATCGGTGTCGGGGTGATCACTGGATGTGCTACGAGAAGCGGTCAATGCAGACGTCCGCAATTCCCTATATCGGTTCTTTCAGGACGGGTTGAGATTCCTAGTCTATCCCTGGGTAACGGGTATATGTGTGGGTACTCCCATATGTGCCAAGAATTCCGGCTACAATGTGATAGCCTTGAGGTTAATATCAGTACCTCTTTGTAGAAGTTCAAGTTTCCATTTACTGAAGTATTGCAAGTAAATCAGCAAGAAACCCTGTTCCTTCATTAATTTCAGTGGGTTATGAGTGCGATGCAGAATCATGTCCTTTAGTCCCGTAATATAAGTAAAGAAAGCCATCTCCATGAAGGCAGCCAACAACTGACGTTCACAAATTGTATATGTCTTTCTGCTTGGTGTAGTATCCGAGATGCATAGCAATGGTTTGTAGTCGGTCAGCTCTTTCTTGACAGAGGAGAGTGGTTAGACTATGTTTCATAGCCCCAACATTTAGGTGAAAGGGCTATGCGATGTGTCGCGAAATCAAGCATGATTACTGTATTACTGTTCCTCTTAGCTTTGTTACCGACTGAATGTGGGTAGCTGGCCGCGCCGGGCATATGTCATCACCCTTGCCTTTCAGGAGCTCGTAAACGGGGTTTGCACATTCCACATAGTCTGGTGTAAAGTCCCTTTGGTATACCCCCAAACCAAGGAACGGCCGTGGTACTTTCGTGGAAATGTGTAAGGGCAGTCTCTGGATAATGTCCACTCTGTGGAGATGATCAGGGAGTGCTCCATTAAGAGAGATGGGCACATGCAAGAAGGTGACCCGTTTCTTTAGCAACTGAGTCTTGCGTGGGTTCACCTTTAGTCCTTTTTTAGTTAGCAACGAGAATAATTCGTTTAAGGGACAATCGTTGTTCCTTACATTCGGTCAAAAACAATATATCATCTATGTACTGTAGCAGACAGGCGTGTCGAGAAAAGGTCTTTAGAGCTGCGGCTATTCGCTTGTGAAAACTCGTGGGCTCATTTCGGAAACCCTGGGGCAGGCCAGTCCAGGTTTAGCTCTGTTCTTCAAAAATAAAATAACATTTGTATTGCGCTTCTTTTCGAACTGCAATGCTCCAAAATCCGTTAGAAATTTCAAGGGTGCAGAAGTAAGTCAACCTGGATGGGATTTGGGATAGTAGGTTGCGAGTTTTTCTAAACACCAGTGAACAGGCTGGTTTCAACAAATTCAATTTCCGGTTATCTATTGTCATTCACCAAGCATCATCCGACTTCTTGACAAACCAAGCATGTGAATTTGGAGTGAAATTTCGTGGTCTAACAAAGCCTTGCTCAACTATCGATTGAATCGTGTCTCTGATTTCGGGGTATCTTTCCCTTGGCGCGAGGTGTTGTTTGATAAAAGGTGAAGAATGCCATCAATGGACACCTCGCCCTCCATTGTGCCACTATCCTGTGTGCCCGACGTGAACAATGACAGGTAGTATTTGAATTAATCGCTGAAATTTCTGATCTGTCCTATCAGGGGATCCATATACGGATGGCTTTTGAATGACGAAAAGACAGGTCGCGTCTGTAATTCCTCGGGTGCTTCTCTAATGCTCAAACCCATTCATATACAATCATGATTATAATCTATTTTCACCCCATATTGTTATACATCTGTTAGTGCGATTGTTTTCCTGGAAGAATCACTCGCCACTCTGGGTCGATTCCAATTGAAAAACGGTCTTTATTACGCCGGCGGGGAGGAAGCCTCTGGGTTACTCCAGGCATTTCTTTCCATTGAACAAATAAATTCAGTGATATTTATATGCTTTACAACAGTTCACTGCAATTACTCAACCTATGTCGGCTGGACACAATCCAATCATAACGATTATATATTACATACTGGTTTCTTTAGGCCAATAGAATTGGCCATCAAGAATAAAGGGCATGAAAGGTCAGCCTATGTTTAGCTGGAGATGATTTATATCCTTGTGATGTTTTTCCAGACACCTTTATCTCTGCTGTCGTTGGGTTCTGCTGTCCCTGACTTTCTTATCTTAACATTGTTTCAGGGATTCCTTTGTTCAGTGTTCTGCGAGGACATCCTGACTGGGTTTGTTAATTTAAAGATATGCTGCTAAACTGCAATATCATCAGCTATCAAGAATGTTAGCCAACTTGGTTAGCTGAATACCACTAGTGCTTTGCGAAATCGCTGGCAGCCATCTTATGTCTGCCTGCCATTTTACACATATATAAATACATATATTAGGCAGGAGCCTTCGCCTTTGCAAGTGCCCTACAACACATTGGTGTCAAGGATTCCTCGACCGTTGAGAGTCGGCATCAGCAAAGATGATGCGACCTTGCAGACGCGACTTCCCAACGGAAGATCAAGTGCTTTTCCTGTTTATGAAGCAGTTGTTCCGCAATTAAATCATTTAAGGAGTAAACAACCCTTGGCAGCCATTGCATGGAGATCAGAGTGCAGATAATGTTTACAATGGTACCATATCAATTAGCATAGTCTACTGCTGGCCCCCTGTAGGACGTTCCCATTGTGTCGGAACCCCACCTCTGACCCATCAACGGTTCCCGAACCCCATCATTGGGATCCTTCCAGAGGCTCCTTGGATGGAGTTGCACTAGCACTGATAACCATGCATACTTGTCGGTGGCATTGTCCTCCCGTAGTTATTTGAGTTTTTTAAAGGCAATTTAAAGTCCTAACTGTTGCTCTGCTCCAGAGGGATGATTTCCGTCTCCCAGAGCATACCAATGCGCTGCCTCGTTGTTTGGTGCCCGTTTGTGTCTCCAGCAATTTTTCTGGAAATGTCCGCTCGACCCACAACTAAATCATGGACCCATGAACGGATTACGCTTTGGTCCCTCTACTGCAGCTTCTTCAGGTTGGACCATTTTGTTGGTCGGCCCGAGCAGATCCTTCACTACCTCACGTGATCTGTCAGCCTTTTGCTCTACTTGCGTCCATCAATTGGCATCTTGTACAGATATACCGAGAGTCGAGCTAACACAAGTGTGGAGTTGGTTCAGGGACAGACTTTTTGACCGGTATCTCATACACATATACCGAAAGTTGCTCTATCCCAAGGGTGGAGTTGGTTCAGGAACATGGTTTTTCATCGGTAGTTTGTACAGATATGCCGAGTGTTGTTCTTTCTCACGGGTGGAGTTGGGTCAGGAACATGTTTCTGAACTGTTCCTGATCGTTTCCATTTGCACCTTTTGCTGGTTCCTCTACCCATGCTAATATATTGCGGCCAACGACGTGAACGTATCTTCTGCAGCAAGGTTTTACGTGGCATCTTATTGAATAACTTCTGTAATTCAAAATATACTGCCCCCCCCGCCCCTTATCCACCCTGCTCGTTCAACCTGAAAGACATCCAGCAAATTTCAAAATATGAATTCCCTTTAATACAACCATGCTGATCTCTACTTGTCTGAATTATGCTTTCCGAATGACCTACTTCCTTAACAATGGACTCCAACGTTTTCCATGCGAAAGACTTCAGGCCAGCCGGCCTATACTTTTATTGAAGGAGGCCAGGAAAATGTCACTCTTAATTGTTCAATATTATATCGCAAATAAATGGCGAATAAAATTAGTTAATTGTTACATTAGTTGTTACAACATTGATAGTTCAATAATGATTTATAAATACTTATACATCACTTCCTCAGGCAAAGGACAAGCACGTGGCATTAGTCGTTGCTTCTGCTGTGGAGAGAGTTTCCTGCTTTGCATGTGCTAAGAAAGAAAGAGAGTGCAATCCTGTTGCTTGGGTTAGAACACCAATTAAGTCCATTGTTTCTCAGAAAGCCCAAGGATTTGGACTTGATTCCAGGGCTGTTAGTATTGGCTAGGCGTTCCACTCTGAGCAGATTGCCCAATATATGCATTATTTCCAGCGGTAAAAATGGGTTTTGTGAATGACGGATGTATACCCATTTTCTAAATCCCAACTTCTTATTATACAAAATGGGTGTTACCGGCAGCGATCTGAAATGGGCGTTAGCATTAAATATTTTTGACTTTCGGCCGCAGTGTCTGCATCCTTAGTAATGGCATTGCAACGGTCGATTCACGCGTTTCATGTCAGGGATCATCAATAAAAGTCCAGAACAGGAGACAGGTAGAGATGGAGCACAGCGGAAATGCAAGTGCGTGTTGGTGTGGTGTGTGCTTGTTTCACTGTTTTGGGAAGCAGAAGGGAGAATTACCAAGCAAGAAAAGGCCTGCTACGCACAAAAAATGTTGTTGCCGCCGAGTTTCTGTCGGGAAAAAAAAGATTAAAATAAAGAGGATTGAGCAAGCGACCCTGCCCGCTGTGGAGACTGCCGCTGGTTAAATCAGTGAGGTGGGAGTGGAACAATTGGCAATATGCAAACGAGCGACGAGATTATCCGAGGAGGCAAATGCCGCCCTCCTGCCGGAGGTCGAGACACGCTGGGGTCAATTGACCCAGGGTGGGTGTGGGAAGCCCAACCCAGAGGTCTACCATAGGATATGGGCCAATATAACCGAGGTGGTCTTGTCGGCAACCAACGAGGTGCTTGAGGGCAACAAATGCCGCCAGCGCTGGAGTAACCTTGTTGGTCGCACCACAGAAAGTATTACATTTATTTACATGTATTACTTGATATTTAATTTGAAGTTTAAGTGTAATGAACGATTAAAATCAGATGTGATGTCTTGCACATATATCACGATTTTTCTTTTTACTCGAGGCTGCATAACGATTTCAGTTAAATAATGATAATTATCATAATAAGCATGATTAAATCTTTTGATTAAGTGTTGTATCAGTCTCTGTGACAATACCTACCAATGATCTCACGTAATGATTTCATGCCATATCGTGCTGGCGTTACCTTTGACAGAAGAAGCATTCGAGGAATACAGCCGACCAGCGGCAATAGAATGGCGGATCAAAAGTCATAATCGAGCTCAGCGACAACGAGGAGCGTTTACAAGTAGGGAGCCACGCTCGGTCAGCCAAGCATGCTGCTGCAGAATTTGTTGTAACGCCACGTGAGTGAATTATACACCATTGCTTGACAAACATTTAATAAATGCCACACCCGCTCATATCCGACAAATAATATATGATACATGATTGATAAAAGTGTTCTATAAACATGTTGATCTCAAGTGAATCATTGCAATGCAGAATTAGGTCATGCTCATGCATTGTGACAACTGTGATGATTTTGATAGCGGTGGTGCTACTCTGGTCGTGCATGTGCTGTGTGTAGCGATGGAATCACCTTGAGACCCGAGCACTCCTTTCTCCTCTAATAAACTCATTTAAGCTTTGTAGCTCAGCCAGTAGCGTGGCCACATGCAACAACACTGAACCCAGAAGCTGTGCCTGCGCGGCCGTAGCCGCCTGACGATCATGTATCTGGTGCTGAGGAGCCCCTATTCTTGACCGTGGAGATCCTGGGTGCCGTATCCAAGGATGAAGGTGTGGAGGCCGAGGAGCTTGCATCGCCAAGCTCCATAATGCAGTCAAAAACCATGAGATCAAGCACATCCCTCGGCCATTTCCTGATCCACCGTTGAGGTACGAAGCCCAAGCACCTTGCCGCAGGATACCCGGGGTGTCTCCCAAATGGCGCCGGCAATGCGCAGGTTGGTTCGATGCAGCACGTCTTCTCCACGAGCGAGAATGAGCGGCGACATGGTGCAATTGCACTGGAGGAGTTTTGACGTAGGTCAGCAGATCTTACAGACAATTGGGGGGCATATCCCTACAAATCGCCAGCATGTCCGCCAGCATAAGCGAGTACATGACACGGATGGCAGAGCCCCAGGATGTAATAGCCACAAACAGTGATGGTAGAGGCCTCCCAGTGGTCCCGCGGCGCAGCAACTGATGCCAAGGTGCCGCACCACAATTAGCAACGTCGCCTGAGACCCAGGAGGAAGATCTTGCTTCTGGCTCGGAGCATTACCCACCTCGGGACCATTCTCTCCCATATCCGTCCAAACAACGGTTCTGCCGTCGTTCAGCCCGATGAGGCAGCGCCTGACGAGCTTGTCGGCCAGCCAGATTGGAGTCAGAAGGGGAATGGGATGGGGTCGCCTTTAAGCGGTGGGGGAAGGAAAGTGCAGGTGTTGTCTTGGTCACAGTATTTCATGTTGTTGCTGTTATATTCTTGGGCGGTTTGGGGGGAGGGGGTGGGCATCTTGTTTTTTTGCATTTGTGTTGTATGCTTATGAAATGTTGTTGGTAATGTTCAACATTGAAATAATGTTATAAAAGCTAGTAATTTGTTGTGGGATGGATAGGTGGTGTGGTGGGGTGTTCCTATCCAGTTATAATTATTGCTCCTTACAAAGATTATCTTTAAATGTTTTGGGCAGAGAGGGTGAACAGACAGAGCTCGTGGTACTAATGACAGAAGGCTGAGGTCCTGCAGCCAAAATTTAGAGAGCTTGGACAGACATTAAATAGTAGCACCTCAAAGGTATTCATCACATGTTTACATCAAGTGCCACGAGCTATTGAGTACAAAAACATGAGGATAGAGCAGAAGAACACATGGCAGAACTGATGATGCAGGCTGGATGGATTTAGGTTTCTGAGCCATTGAGACTGCTTCTGGGAGAGGTGGCGCCTGTACATGCCAAACGGTTTGTTCCTCAACAGAGCCGGCACCAATTTACTCGCGGTGGGTGGGTGGGGGTTTTTCGAGTGCTGTTGGGGTGAGTTTAAAATAATGTGACTGTGATTCAACGAGCTTGAAAATGATTCAGTAGGGAGGGGAGAATAGCTGGAATTAGAATGCAAAAATAAAGAAAGTGCGTTCGAAGGAGAGAGGAAAAGGTAGGAAAAAATTGGAAAACAACAAATTTAAAGTCACGTGGTCTCAATGCACGTTGCATATGTAAAACATTGATAAGTTGATGGGGCACACATTGAGACAAATGGGTATGATCTGATATATATCGCAGAGATGTGATTGCAAGGTGACCAGGACTGAGAATTAAATATTGTGGGATATTTGACAATCCGGAAGGACAGCCAGAAAGAACTGGAGTTTGGGTAGCTCTTTTGATAAAGGAGTGAATCACTACAATAGTGAGAGACGATATTGGCTCAAATAATCAGGATGTTGGATCAGTTTCGATGGAGATTTGGAATTGTAAGAGGAAACATTCACTGGTTGTCATAGTCTATAAGCCACCTAACAATAGTAATCTGTTGGTCGGAGCATAAATCAGGAAATAGGGGCTTGTGAAAAGAGATAAACATGGGTGATTTTAACCTCTATATTGATTGGACAAATCAAATTGCTCAGGGTAGCTCAAGGAAGAGTTCATAGCGTGCATAAGGGACGGGTTCATTGAGCAATATGTAACGGAACCAAACAAGGGGCAGGTAGCTCTGGTCATGTTTAATGAGGAAGGATTAATAAACAATCACCTAGTAAAGGATCCGCTTGGTATGAGTGATCATAGCATAACTGAATTTAAATTCACACGGAGGATGAGAAAGTTGGATGTCGAACCAGCTTACTAAGCTGAAATAAAGGAGGCTATGAAGATATGCGTGCAGAGTTGGCTAACTTGGACTGGGGAAATAGATTAAGCTGTAGGACGGTTGATGAACAGTGGTGTACAGTTAAGGAGATATATTACAACTCTCAAAAAATATATTCCAGTGAGGAGGAAAGGATGTAAGAGAAAATAAAGCCATCCGTGGCTGACTAAAGAAATCAAGGATGGCATCAAATTAAAAACAAGTGCATAAAAAGTGGCAAAAATCTGTGGGAGGATAGACGATTGTGAAGCTTTCAAAAGGCAGCAAATAATTATTAAACAATGATTAAGAAAGGTAAGATAGATGATGTAAGTAAATTAGCACGAAATATGAAAAGAGATACCAAGAATTGCTATAGCTCTATAAAAAGCAAAAGATTAGCTAGAGTAAATGTTGTTCCCTTAGAGGACGAGACTGCGGAATTAGTAGTGGGGAACATGGAGATGGTAGAATCTCTGAATAAATATTTTGTATCAATATTTAGGGTAGAAGACACTAACAATATCGCTTGTGGATAGTCAAGGCGCTTTAGCGGCAGGTGGGGGTGGGGGGAGGGGAAGGGGGAGGAACAGATTGAGAATCACTAAGGAGGTGGTACTCAGTAAGATAATGGGGCTAACGGCAGTAAAATCCCCTGGACTTGATCGCTTGCATCCTAGGGTCTTTTCGGAAGTAGCGGCATTGTTTGTGGATGCATTAGTTGTAATTTACCAAATTTCCCTGCAGTCTGGGGTGGTCCCAGCCTATAGGAAAACTGCCCTTATTTAAAAAAGGAGGCAGACATCCAGTTAGCCTAATATCTGTGATTGGGAACATATTGAAGTCCATTAAAATAGAAACAGTAGCAGGACGTTTGGAAAAGCAAGATTCGGTCATTCATAACAAGCAAGGATTTATTAATTGGAAGTCATGTTCCAAAACTTTGCTGAAATTATTTGAGGATGTAACGAACAGGGTGGATAACGGGAAACGTGTTAGTGCGGTTTACTTGGACTTCCACAAAGCATTTGCCACTTAAACGTTGACTGTAAAAATTTCACAACGTTGAGTGTAATATATTAGCATTGATAGAGGATTGGCTAACTGAAAGAAAACAGAGAGCCTGCATAAATGGTTCATTCTCAGGATCACAATCAGTAACTAGTGGGGTGCCGAATGATTCATTGCTGGGACCCCCACCCATTTACACTCTAAATTAAAGAAATGGAAGAAGGACATGGTGTAACGTAGCCAAGTTTGCTGACGATAAAAGGATGGGAGGAAAAGCAATGTGCGATCAGGACACAAAAGTCTGTAAAAGGACACAGATAGGTTAAGTGAGTGGGCAAATATTTGACATATGGAGTATAAATCTATTGGAAAGAGTGAAATCCGGCACTCTGACAGGTGAAAATCAAAGAGCAAGTTATTATTTAAATGGAGAAAAATTGCAAAGTTACGAGTACAGCGGCATTAAACTCAAAAGATTCCTATGCATGTAGAGCAAATAAATGATCAGGAAGGCTAATGGAATCTTTGCATTATTTCAAAGTGGATGCAGTATAAAAGCAGGGAAGTTTTGCTATAGTTATTCATCATATTGTTGAGACCACGCGAAGAATACTGCATGCAATTTTGGTTTCCGTTTTTGTGAAACGATGTACTGGTTTTGGAGGTAGTGCACAGAAGGTTCACTAGGATGATTCTGGAGATGAGTTGGTTGACTTAAAAGGAAAGGTTGAGGAGGTTGGGTCTCCACTCATTGGAATCCAGAAGAATTTTAGGTGACCTTATCGAAATGTATAAGGTTATGAGAGGGCTTGACAAGGTGGACGCAGAAAGGATGTTTACACTGATATGGGGAGAACAGAATTAGAGGGCATAATCTTAGAATAATGGGCAGCCCATTTTAATCTTAGACGAGGGGACATTTCTTCGATCAGAGGCTTGCAAATCTGTGGAATTTGGTGCCTCAGAGAGCGGTGGAAGCTGGGACATTGAATAAATTTAAGACAGAAATAGACAGTTTCTTAAATGATAAGGGAATAAGTGGTTATGGGGAGCGGGCAGGGAAGTGGAACTGAGTCCATGATCGGAAAAGCCATGAACGTCTTAAACGGTAGTACTGGCTCGAGGGGCCATATTCGTAACTTCCGCTCATAATTCTCTTGTTCTTTTGTTGATATAACATTGTTGCGCATTCTCACAGATAGCTGCACCGTTACACATTTGTGATTCCTGAACACGAAAGTGGACAATGAAACTTAAATTGAATCAACTTAAACTGAAACTGTCACCAAGGTAATGCACAGCATCCATTATGAGCTTCAGACACAGCAGTGTTGCAGCTTTTTAAAAACGACCATCGTTATTTCAAGCAAAGCGCTCATTTATGAGCTGCTACCGTTGGAGTATTAAAGCTATGAAGCCACCACGAGCTCTTTCCTACGGTCTGGAGCGGGAGGGGGCATGGTTTCATTGTCAGACTGATTGTCTGCCCTGAGGTCAGCATTCACCTCCTCGTCCTCATCTTCCTCTCTCTTCTGATGTGGAGCGGCGGTCCCTTCTGGCAATTCTTGTCGTCTCCTGATAGCCAAATTGGGCAGCATGCAGCACACCACCACGAATTGAGCCAGCTTCCCAGGGTGGCATTTGCAGCTCGCATCCTGAGTGTTCCATGCATCTAAAAATCTTAAGCACACCAATGGTCTTATCGACGATACTGCACGTGGCTCTCGTTTTATCACTTTTCGACTTTTGTCTGGGTGTTATGTAGTGGGGGTGGCGGGTGCGGGGGGGGTTATTATATGGTGGCAAGGCCTTATCCTTTTTCACTAAGCATCCAGCATTGACCTTGTGGCTGATTGGTAAACATGTCAGGTACAGCACTCTCAGACAGGATGTGAGCATCATGGATGCTGCCGAAAATGTTGCATTTACTGCCATTATTCTTTGTTTGTTGCCGACAACGAGTTGCATATTCAGCGAATGGTATCCCTTTCCGTTCCGATAAGCCTCTGCATGCTGAAAAGGTGGCGGAATGGCACTCTGCACCTTGTGGATGTTTGCAATACTAGAGCCACTCAGTCTGTGACTCACTGGTCAGAGGGAAGCTGGAAAACTCTATCCTGCATGCATAAAAGGGTTCAGTGACCTGTCAAATGTAGCAATGTGTGTCATGCTGAGATATAATGCAAATGTTGCCAGCTGAGGCCTGAAATGAACCCGATGTATATAAGGAAAGTCCAGCAGTGACATTGACCTCGACGGACAGTGCGTTCCTGATGATGATGGCAGGCGGCACATCTCAACTTTTGAGCTGGCATATCTCACTGATAACTTCTTTGTGGAAGCGCAGTCCCCTAAGGCATGTGTTATGGACAAATCAGGTGAGACTGCTTCTGCCTGTAATTCCATGATGTAAAAAGTCTCGTCCTCCTCAACAGTCTGGCACTTCTTTGATTGTGCACGTAATGCTGATCAATATACCTTCTACCTTCTCTAGTCTGCAGCATCTGCGTGGTCATCAAGACAGGCTGCGAAATTAAAGGACGAATTCCATAATTCTCAGTAATATACCAATTGTTCACCAGCGATACTTTTACCGATTAAGACACCAAAATTAACTTCAAATCGTCCAAATTATGAAACGATGCTTTTCAGATGTTCAAATCACCTTAAAAGACCTCCAGAGTACATTCAGACTCCCCAAACGTTGTGGCACCTTTTATATGAAGCGACCTCAATTTACAAAAAGGCGTCCATACCGCTTGGTTTCGATCAGTATGGAGAAACTTTTTCTCAGCAGCTTATTCAGTGAGAGTTATTTTCGGCAATATGTGGCCGAGGTGCCAAAAGTAAGGCTCGCCGTCATAATGGCAATTAAGTTCAGACATTCTGACCTTAACGACAAAACAAAATGGGCAGGCGGTATTATTTATTGGTGCTAATGAACTGCCGAAAGTAACGCTGGGCGATAAGTGTGCGAAAAGCGAGCGTTAGATTCCATTTTGTGCAAAAATGGGCGATTTCTGGGCGTTCACCTCATCTTAGCTTTAAAGTGGATGTTAGGTGGCCGGTATCGATGCAGAAAAAGTGGGGTGTCTAGCCCACTCGAAGGAGAGATGCATTTTGTCTCTTCCTGCAAACTCATTTATCTATATATATATATATATATAAAATTAAGAATCAATTTCATCATTAATAAACACTTTTATTCTTACACTCCATATTAATTATCATACCCAACTTAACAATTAAATGTCACAGTGTAACATGTGTATTGGTTATCATCCCTACTTTAACAATGACTTCTAACAGTTTTAACATGTTTATTGCTTATCATTCCCAATTTCTCAAATAAATGTAGCAGTCGTACACTTTGTATTGATTATCATAACAAATTTAACAATTAATTATAAGTTTTACACTTTGGAGACATACATTCATACACATATTTAACAATTAAATATTGTTTATCACACCCAATTTAACAACGTAGTGTAAAGTTTTTATCCTGTTTATTCGTTATTGTTGTGTATGTGGACTTGTACGTACTATGTACAGCCAGCAGAGGGCTCATCTCCTGAAGTCCAAAGGGATCTTATAATCCCTTGGGAGCACAGGTATTTAAGGAGGCTTCACAGGTTGTAGAGGCACTCTGTAGATCTGCAACAAAAGACTAAGTTCACACTTTACTTTGAGCTCACAGTGTTCAGTCTGACTCTCTCTACATACACAGCAGTTTTATATCCAAGTTAACAATTAGATTTAACAGTTTTATGCTTTTATCAATTATCATAACCAAATTATTAATTCCTGGTAAGGTTTGACTTGTGAATTGATTATAAGATCAGCTTTAATTATTAAATGTGTTAGTTTTACACTGTGTATTGGAAATCATACATAACTTAACAATTAAAATCTATATTCCTAAACTTGTATTGGTTATCATAACCAATTTCGCAACTAAATGTAACAGATTCGCTCTTTTTATTTATTAATATACCCAAGTTAACAAATAACTGTAACAGTTTTAACCTGTGTATTAGTTATCATATGCAATTTAACAATGACATGTAAAGCTTTTACCATATGTTTTAGTTATAATTAATTGAACAATTAAAAGTAACGGGATTATACTTCATGTTTGATATCATGCCTTTTTTAACAATTAAATGTAACAGTCGTAACACGACAATTAGTTATAATCAATTTGACAATTGAATGTAATAATTTTACGCTGTTCATTATATATCATATTCAATTTAACAATACCGTGGGGATTGATTATCTCACCCAATTTAACAATTAAATGAAACAGGTGTAGCCTGTCTATTAGTTATCATACCCAAATTTACAATTAAATCTAACAGTTTTACACTGAATATTGTGTGTGATACTTGACGGAGACGATAGGTGCCGCATTAATTACTTCAGTCACTTGAGTACTCATTAAAATGTGGAAGCAAGTCATCCTCGTCAAGGAGGGACGGCCTATGATGATGATGATGGTTATCATACACGATTTAACAATTAAAATAACAATTTTACACAGTGTATTAGGTATATCCAATATACAATTAACTGTAACAGTTTAACATGTGAATCATACACAATTCAACAATTAAATGCAACAGTTTTACGAGTGTATTGGTAAGCATAAACAATTTGACGATCAAATATAAAAGTTTACTCTGTATTGGTTACATACCGAAGTTAACAATTAGTTGTAACTTTTTTACCCTGTTTTAGTTTTACAAATTTCACAATAAAATGTCATTTTTAGCCTGTGCATTTATTATCACATCCAATGTAGTTAATACATGTCAGTTTGCCCCGGTGTTTTTGCTACCATTAACAAATTAACATTTACAAGTTTTACCATTTGTATTGCTTAGCACACCAAATTCAACAATGAAATGAAAAGTATTACTCTCTGTATTGGTTATTATATCCAATTCAACAATTAACTGTGAAAGTTTTACACTCTGTATTTATCATCATATGACATTATACAATTCAATGTAACAGTTTACCCTGTGTATTAGTTATCATACACAATTCAACAGTTAAATCTAACAGTATTGCTCTGTATATTGGTTTTCATCCCCAATGTATTAATTGAATGTAAGAGTTTTTACTTATGTATTGATTATCATACCCAACTTAACAATGGCATGTTAAAGTTTTACCTTGTGTTATAGTTATACCCAAATAAATCATGATATGCAAACTTTTAAACAATATTTCAAATCTTATACAAAATTTAACATTTCAATGTTAACCGTTTTACACTGTGTATTGGTTTCCATACACAATGTAACAAGTAAATGTAAGCGGTTTACCCTGTGTGTTGGTTGTCACACCCAATTCATCAATTAGTTGTAACAGTTTTACCAAGTGCATTCCTTTTCATCCTCAAGTCAGAAATAAACTGTATTGGTTTTACCTTGCGTATTGGTTATCATACCCAATGTAACAATTAAATGTAAGCGTTTTACCCTATGTATTGATAATCATTCACAATTTAACAATGTAATCCAACAGTTTTACTTTGTTTAATGGTACTCATACGCAATTTAACAATTAGATGCTCCAGTTTTACCATGTCTAATGGTTATCATGCAGAATGTAACATTTAAATCTATAATTATTACCCTGTGTGTTAGTTATCGTACTCGACATAATCATTTAAATAAAAGTGTGATGTTGTGTATTGCAAAAACTTCTATAGATATGTGAAGAGAAAAAGATTATTGAAGACAAACGTAGGTACATGGCAATCGACTCAGGATAATTTATGAAGGAGAACAAATAAATGGCGGATCAGTTGAACAAATACTTTCGTTCAGTCTTCACGAAGGAAGACACAAATAAGTTTCCAGAAATATTATGGGACCGAGGGCCCAGTGAGAAGGAGGCACTGAAGGCAATCATTATTAGACAGGAAACTGTTGTTTGAGAAATTGATGGAATTGAAAGCCGAGAGATCCCTGGGGACCAATAGTCTGCATCCCAGAGTACTTAGGAGGTGGCCCTAGAAATAGTGGATGCATTGGTGATCATTTTCCAACGGTCTATCGACTTTGGAATGGTTCCTATGGACCGGATGATAGCTAATGTAAAACCACTTTTTAAGAAAGGAGGGAGAGAGAAACCGTGTAATTATAGATCGGTTAGCTTGACAACAGTACTGGGGGATATGGTGGAATCAATTATTAAAGATGAAATAGCAGCGCATTTGGAAAGCAGTAACAGTATCGGTCCAAAGTCAGCATGGATTTATGAAAGGGAAATCATGCTTGACAAATCTTCTAGAATTTTTGAGGGTGTAACAAGTAGAGTGGAAAATCGCGACCCAGTGATGTGGTTTATTTGGACATTCTATAGACTTTTGTCAAGTTCCCACATAAGAGAATGGTGCGCAAAAATAAAGCACATGGTATTGGGGTTAATGTACTGACATGGATAAAGAACTGATTGGCAGACAGGAAACAGTGTGCCGGGATAAATGGGTTCTTTTCAGATTGCAGGCAATGACTAATGTGGTGCCGCAGGGCGCAGTGCTGGGACCCCTGCTTTTTACAATATACATTAATGAATTAGAGGAAGGAATTGACTGCAATATCTCTAGGTTTGTAAATGACATTAAGCTGGGTGGCGGTGTGAGCTCTGAGAAGGACGCTAAGAGGCTGCAGGGTGACTTGGACAGGTTAGGTGAATGGGCAAACGCATGGCAGATGTAGTACAATGTGGATAAATGTGAGGTTATCCACTTTGGTGGCAAAAACACGAAGGCAGAATATTATAGAACGGTGACAGATTAAGAAAAGGGGAGGTACAACGAGATCTGGATGTCATGGTACATCAGTCATTGAAAGTTGTCATGAAGGTACAGCAGGCGGTGAAGAAGGCAAATGATATGTTGACCTTCATAGCTAGGGGATTTGTGTATAAGGGCAGGGAGGTCTTATTGCAGTTGTTCAGGGCCTTAGTGAGGCCTCACCAGGAAAATTATGCTCAGTTTTACTCTCCTCATCTGAGGAAGTGCGTTTTTGCTATTGAGGGAGTGCAGCGAAGGATTTCCACACCGAATATAGGGTTGGCATTACGGACATATGAGGAGAGACTGGATCGACTGGGCCTGTATTCACTGGAGTGTAGAAGTTTGAGGGGGGATCTCATAGAAATATATAAGACTCTGACGGGACTGGACAGTTTAGATGCGGGAATAATGATCTCGATGTTGGAGAAGTCAAGAACCAGGGCACATAGTCGAAGGATAAGGGGTAAGCCATTTAGGAATGAGCTGAGGAGAAACTTCATCACTCAGAGAGTTGGGAACCTGTGGAATTCCCTACTGCAGAGAGCAGTTAATGCCAGTTCATTGGATATAATCAAGAGGGAGTTAGATGTGGCCCTTGCGGCTTAAGCTATCAAGGGGTATGGAGAGAAAGCTGAAAAGTGCGACTGAGATGAATGATCAGCAATGATCTTATTGAATGGTGATGCAGGCTCGAAGGGCCGACTGGCCTACTCCTGCACCTATTTTCTATGTTTCTATTTTTCTATGTTTCTATGATTATCTTTCCCAATTTAACAATTAACTCCAACAGTTTTCCCCCAGCTATTAATTATTCTATCCGATTTAACAATTAAATATATTTTCTAACCTATATATTGGTTGTCTTGCCCTATTTCGCAACTAAATGAAACAGTTTTATGTCTGTATTAATTATCATAGCAAATTTAACAATTAAATATTGTTTTTACAATGGTTATTGTTTATCATACCATATTTCGCCACTAAAGGTTCAAGATTTACCCATTATTTATTGCATACTCAATTAGCAATGCGCTGCACGAGTTTGACGCTGTGTACTGGTTATCATTACTAATTTAACAAAAGAACATCTGGGATGAAATCGGTGTTAAATTGAAGATTTACAAGGAGTGGGATAAAAACCCATTAGATTTCAAATCCAACACCTTGACCATTCTGACATCTCAATGCTGCAAACACTCGGAGTCTGTCTCTCTGAGAATGTGCGCTTCAAGCCCCGCTGTCAACGTGTTGAGCAGAGCAGAGCTTCCCAAGTTTTCAGGACAGGTTAATACAGCTGTTGACAAAACATATGGGATCCTGGGCTTAATATGCATAGGCATAGTGTACACATGCCAGGAACTTATCTTAAAACGATATAAAACGCTAATTCGGCACCAGCTGGAGTATTGAATCCAAGTCTGGGCATGAATAAATTTAGCGAGGAAATGAATGCTTGTTAATCGATTAAAGCACATCAACACAGACATGCAAGTAGACACACACATAAACACAGGCAGATGCAGACATATACTGATAGAATCATAGCGGTTTACAGTACGGAAGGATGCCATTTCAGCACATCATGTCCATGCCGGCCAACAAGAGGCTATCCAGCTAAATACCACTTTCCAGCTCTGGATCAGTAACCCTCCGGGTTATCGCACTTGAGGTGCATATCCGAGTACTTTTTTATCGTGGTGAGGGTTTCTGCCTCGATCACCCTTTCTGACAGTGAGTGCCGGACTCCCACAGCTCTGTGCGTGAAGTACATTCCCTCAAATCCTTCCAAACCTTTGACCAACTACGTTAAATTTATGCCCATTGGTCATTGAATCCACGACTAAGTGAAATAGACCCGTTCCATCCAATATATCTGGAGCCTTCATAATTTTATAAATATCTATGGAATCTCCCCTCCCCCTCCTCTGTACCAACGAAAACAAATCAAACCTATATAATCTGTCCTCATAGCTTAGATTGTCCACTCCTGGCAACATCCTCATCAATCTCCTCTGTAAGCTCACCAATGCAGTTACGTTCTTCATGCAAAGTGGTGACCACAACTACAAGAATGACTGTAGCTGTGGCTTAACCAGTGTTTTATACAGTTGAAGCATAACGTCCTTGCTGGTATATTCTATGCCTGGGCTAAAAAAGGAAAGCATTCCGTATGGCTTCTAAAGCACCTCATCTACCTGGTCTGCTAACTGCAGGGATCTGTGGACATGCACTCCAAGTCCCTTTGTTCCTCTACACTGCTGAGTATATTTAATGTGCATTCCCTTTTCTTGTTTTCGCTCCCCATAATGCATTGCATCACACTTCTATGGATTAAATTAAATTTTCCACTGTCGAGCCCACCTGAAAAGTTGAATGAAATCTTCCTGAAGTCAGCAGCTGTCTTCTTCATTATCAACAACAGAGCCGATTTTAGCATCATCTGCAAACTTCTTCATCGTACCCACTATATTCAAGTCTAGATCAGTGATGCATATCAGTAAAAGCAAGGGAAGTAGTGCTGAGCCCTGGGGAACCCCACTGGACACATCCTTCCAGTCACAATTATGCCCAGACACCTGCCTCTGAGTCAATTTTGGATCCAACTTGCCACTTTTCCCTGCATGCCATGGGCATTTGCTTTTGTGACCAATCTGCACCGTGGGACCTTGTTAAAAGATTTACTAAAATCTATATACACATTTGCTTCGCTGACGCTCCTGGTTATGTCTTCGATAATTGCAGTTAGGTTAGTCAGACACGAACTTCCATTGACAAATCCGTGTTGACTATCCATCAACACAGACAGACATACACACACACAGTACTGAGAGAATCACAAATCAGACAGTCACAGGTAGACACATGTTAAAATACAGAAAGCATAGAAAGACATACATATAAACACAGTGAGACAGAAATATGAACACAGATTGAATGAGACACAAATATCTGTGATTGGAAAAATGTGGAGTCCATGATGAAAGAGGCATTGACATGACATTTGTAAAAGCATCAGTCATGCACAGCCAGCATGGATTTATGAAGGGGAAGTAACGTGTGACAAATTTGCTGGAGTTATTTGAGGAAGTAATGAACAGAGTAGATAACAAGTTAACAGAACTGGACACCGTGAGAATGAGGCAGATCAATTGATAGACACCAATTATCTGCCCGTGAGAGATGTAAAAGCTAGTCATTGAATATATTTAACGCAAAGATAGACAGATGTTTAAGCGTTTAGTGAGCAAAACGGTTATGGGGAGCGGAGCTGAGTTAATGACCAGATCAAACTTGATCCAATTGAATGGTGGAGCAGGATCAAGGGATTATCTGGTCTGTTCCTGCTCCTATTTCTTATGTTACCCATAGTCGGCACGATTCGAATTTGCGCAGGAAAACCCCAATGGATTTTTAGTCCATCCCCTAACCCATTCGGCCACAACTACTGGGTATCTGCCGCTATCAATGTTACTCAGGCAAAACTCCATCATCCATCTCTCTGCAGCAGAAGGGCACATAATCCCGAAACCTTCTTGAAGAGACAATCTCCATTTGCCGTATATGCACTGTTCTGTATTGCTCCGGAGCATTTTAACATCAATCTGCAGCCAGAAACAGAAGTAAATTCCATATCATAAAAATGCTTCCTCCCCGTCGCTGAATTGAAGCCCGGTCACACACGTGACAAGCAGCGATACTCACTACAACACTAACGAGGATCTGACAGCAGCAAAATCTGTCAGAACAGTAATCGAGCTGCAATCAGAACTGGACACTGTGAGAAAAAGACACATCAATTGAGAGACTGAGACACAGAGAGAAGCAGCGAGTGACAGACAACAAGATAGACACAAAGTGAGACAGAGAGATAGACAAAGAGAGACAGACAGAGTAAGGCAGTGACAGACAGACTGAGAGTGACAACGACTCAATGCTGAAGTTTTTTGAGGATGGCACGAGCAGGATGGATAAGAGCGGACCAGTGGATGTGGAGTATTTAAAGTTCCAAAAGGCATTCGATATGGTGCCACATAAGAGGTTACTGTAGAAAATAAAAGCGCTCGGGTTTGGGGGTAATAGTTTATAATAGATAGAAGATGGGCTAACGAACAGACAACAGAGAAATAAGATAAATGCGCAATTATCCCGTTGGCAAACAGTGACGAATGTGGTGCTGCAATCATCGGTGCTGGGTCCTCAACTATTTGCAATCTATATGAATGTCTTGGATGAAGTGACCGAGTGTAATGTAACCAAGTTTGCTGAACATGCAAAGAAAGGTGGGAGAGAAAATTGTGAGCACACATGAAATCTGCTAAGGGATACAGACAGGCTAAGTGAGTGGGAACATTTTTTCCAGATGGATTTTAATATGGGAAAATGCGATGTTATCCAGTTTGGCAGAAATAATAGAAAAGCACATTACAATTAAAAGGGCGAAAAATTCGCATCGTGCCGCAGTACAGGGAGACCTGTGGGTTCTTGTCCATGAAAAACTAGACTTTAGATTGCCGGTACAGCAATTAATCAAGAAGGCAAATGGAATTCTGGCCATAATTGCAAGGGGGATGGTATATAAAATCAGTTAAGTCCTGCTAGAATTGTACAGGTTATTGATGAGGCCACACCTGGAAAACTGCGTACAGTTTTCTTCTCTGTATTTAAGGAAGGATATTCTAGCATTGGAGGCTGTTCAAAGAAGGTTTACTAGGTTGATTCTGGAGATGCGGTGGTTGACTTATTAGGTCAGCTTGAGTAGGTTGTGTCGACACACATTGGAGTTCAGAAGAATGAGAGGTGATCTTATTGTAACTTAAAAGAAAATGAGGGTGCTCGACAAGCTGGATGCAGAGAGGATATTTACACAGAGCGTCAGCCCAAACTAGGCGAGATAGTCTTTAAATACGGGGCCGCCCATTTAAAACTGAGATGAGGAGTAATTTCTTCCCTCAGTGGGTGGTAAGTCTTGAAATTCACTGCCCCAGAGAGCTGTAGTCATTGCATATATTTAAGGCAAAAATAGACAGATGTTTGAGCGATTAGTAAGCCAAAGGGTAATGTGGCTCCAAGCTGAGTCCACGATCATACTGATTGGCGGAGCAAGCTTAATGTTGAAATAGTCTATCCTGCTCCTGTTTCATATGGTAACCGTAGTCGGAACGATTCGAAGCTGCGTCGGAAAACACCAATGGATTTCGAGTCCATCGCCATAACTAATGGGCCAAGACATCTATAAATGCTACTCAGGCATAACGCAATGTTCCTTCTCTCTGCAGCGGAAGGGCGTAACTTCCCGAAACCTACTGGAAGAGACAATCTTCTCTTGCCGTATTTGTACTGTTCTATATTGCTGTGGAACATTTTAAAATCAATCTGCACTGAGAAACAGAGGAAACATTCGATATCTTATAAATGATTCTCCCCGTCGGGGGATTGAATCCGGTCTCCCGCATGGAAAGCTGAAGCACTCGCAACTACACTAATGAGGAACTGACGATGGCTTAATCCGTCAGAACAATAATCGAGCTGCAAACACAGCTGGACACCGTGAGAAAGACGCAAAACAATAGAGAGACAGAGAAAAACAGAGAAGCAGCGAGAGACAGACAGCGAGATCGTGACAAAGTGTGAGAGAGAGATAGGCAAAGAGAGACAGAGTGAGACGGAGACAGACAGACTGAGATTGACAAAGGCACAATGCTGGATTCTTTGAGGATGTCACGAGCAGGGTGGATCAGGGGGCACCAGTGGATGTGTAGTATTTAGAGTTCCAGCAGGCTTTCGAAATGGTGCCACTTAAGAGGGTATTGGAGAAGATAAAAGCCCTCGGGTTTCGGGATAATAGTTGACAATGGATAGAGGATTGGATAACTTACTGAAAACAGAAAGTCGAGATAAATGTGTTGTTTTCCCGTTGGCAAACAGTGACGAGTGTAGTACCGCAAGGATCCGTGATGGGTGCTCAACTATTACAATCTATATAAATGAATTGGATGAAGGGACCGAGTGAAATGTAACCAAGTTTGCTGATCATACAAAGAAAGTCGTGAAAGCAAATGTTGAGCACACAAAGCATCTGCAAAGGGAAACAAACAGGCTTAGTGAGTGGGAAAAAGTTTGCCAGATATATTATAATTGGCAATATGCGATATTATCCACTTTGGCAGAAATAATAGAAAACGACATTACAATTTAAATGGCGAAAAACTGGAAAGTGCTACTGTAAAGGGAGACCTGGGAGTGCTTGTCCATGAAAAACAACAAGTTAGTATGCAAGTACAGCAATAATCAGGAAGGCAAATGGAAAGTTGTCCTTTACTGCAAGGGGAAAGAGTATAAATGCGATTAGTCCTGCTACAACTGTACAGGGTATTGATGAGGCCTCACCTGGAGCACAGCCTATAGTTTTCTTCTCTGTATTTTAGGAAGGAGATTCCAGCATTGGAGGCTGTTCAGAGAAGGTTAACCAGGTTGATTCAGGAGATGCGGTGGTTGACTTATGAGGGCAGGTTGAGTAGGTTATGCCTACACACATTGGAGTTCAGAAGAATGAGAGGTGATTTTATTGTAACTTACTAGAAAATGAGGGGGCTCGTCAAACTGGATGCTGCCAGGATATTTCAACATAGGATAAACCAAAACTAGGGGAGATAGAAACATAGAAAATAGGTGCCGGAGTAGGCCATTCGGCCCTTCGAGCCTGCACCACCATTCAATGAGCTCTTGGATGAATATCCAACTTCAGTACCCCATTCCTGCTTTCTCGCCATATCCCTTGATCCCGCTAGTAATAAGGGCTACATCTAACTGATATTTGAATATATTTAGTGAATTGGCCTCAACAACTTTCTGTGGTAGAGTATTCCACAGGTTCACCACTCTCTGGTTGAATAAGTTCCTCCTCATCTCAGTCCTAAATGGCTTACCCCTTATCCTGAGACTGTGACCCCTGGTTCTGGACTTCCCCACATTGGGAACATTCTTCCTGCATCTAACCTGTCTAAACCCGTCAGAATTTTAAAAGTTTCTATGAGATTGGCTCTCATTCTTCTGAACTCCAGTGAATACAAGCCCAGTTGATCCAGTCTTTCTTGATATGTCAGTCCCGCCATCCCAGGAATCAGTCTGGTGAACCTTCGCTGCACTCCCTCAATAGCAAGAATGTCCTTCCTCAAATTAAGAGACAAAAACTGTACACAATACTCCAGGTGTGGCCTCACCAAGGCCCTGTATAATTGTACTAACACCTCCCTGCCCCTGTACTCAAATCCTCTCGCTATGAAGGCCAATATGCCATTTGCCTTCTTAACCGCCTGCTGAACCTGCTTGCCAACCTTCAATGACTGATGTACCATGACACCCAGGTCTCGTTGCACCTCTCCTTTTCCTAGTCTGTCACCTTTCAGATATTCTGACAATACGGGGCCGCCCATTTCAAATTGAGATGAGGTAATTTCTTCTCTCAGAGGGTTGAATGTCTATAACATTCTCTGTCCCAGAGAGCTGTGGAGCCTAGTGATTGAATATATTTAAGGCAAAGAGAGACAGATATTTGAGCGATTATGGTCAGATCAGCCATGATCATATTGAATGGCAGAGCAGGATCAAGTGCTTAAATCGTCTATTACTGCTCCTATTTCTTATGTTAACCGCAGTTAGCAGGATTCGAAGCTGGATGGAGAACCGCCTTAACCACTCGGCCATGACAACCTGTTCTCTATCTCTATAAATGTTACTCAGGCAAAACTCAACCATCCATCTCTCTGCAGCAGAAGGGCATATCTTCTCCAAACCTTCTGGAAGAGACAATCTCCTCTTGCTGTATTTGTTACTGTTCTATATTGCTCTTGAACATTTGAACATAAATCCACACTAATATGCACCACACCCCTCACTGTAAAACTTACATACACCACATTGCTCACTGTAACACTGCTATAACTCATACACCTCACTGTCACACTGATATACCCCACGCACCTTACTGTTTCACTGATACAACCAAAACTCCAATGGTAACAATCTGATATAGCCCACATCATCATTGTAAATTACTGCTATTTCTCTTGTCCTTATGATCTTACATTCTTATGTAAGATACGAATATACACCACAGCCCTCACTGTAATACTGATATACACCGTACCTCTCACTATAAGAATGATGTCCCGAATATCGCTGAATGTAAAACAGATGTAGGCCACACACCTCACGGTAACACTGATATAACCCACATCCTTCACTATAACACTGATTGATGTAGAGTATGACAAAGACGCTCAACAAAGGCTTGTTGTGGAGAAAAAAAAGTTTAAGTGCTTGATCAAGAGAGCCACAATCTGCACCACTCCCTTAACAGGATGCCTTCCCGACCGTTCTCGTCGAAGACATTAGGAGATGCTTCCTTTATACAGAATTCTTTGCAAAGTCATCATTTACATTATCATTGGTCAGACTTTCAACCACTTGACAATTTTTTTCGCCGATTTGCAGATTGTTTATTTTCAAATTTGTTCATTGTTTCACATCCTCCCTGCGTATGAACATATGTATCCTACATCCTGCCTCCTGCAATTAAGGGCAATTTATTTCTAAGTTTTGAATACAACAGGAAGCAACTTCCTGGTCCTACGATCTTAGTTCTGCATAACAGGAACTGTACCATTGGAGTACAGTTGCACCTGCCAATTCTGCCACATCAGCAAATTGTGTTTTTGCCTTCCTAATCTCAAACGTGTTTAATTTCTTACTTCCCGCTTCAATTCCCTCTTTGTTCTCATGGCTATTCTATTAACCCACGGTGACCAATTATTTTACCTCACTCGACCCGTGTGTCTCCAGCCCCGATTTTGTTGACAAGGCGAAAGGATTGGGACACTCAAGATTCATATCAGGTATTTGTGTTGGTGTGGTTCGTCTCCCCTGTTAGCAACTTGCAGCGAAGGCTTCCTTTCGTATTTCTGAGCGGCTTTTACCAGAGCTTTCATACATCTACTCCTACATCTAAAGCATCTTTCAAACAGTAAAACAAATATGACCAACATCTGCACGATCATTAATACATGTCACGCAATTCTTATCCAAGCGTGTACATGGACATTAAGTCCAAAATCCCATAGTCGTGTATACCAGAGTTGATTGGCCAGCACTTTGTTTGATTCCAGGATGAGATATTTTTTGTCGTGGCTCAAGGCTACTCTTCTCAAACGCTGTCTGTCCCTCACATAGTTTGCGAAAAGGATTTCGCTGAGGCTCCTCTAATCCTTCATAACCCGCCTTTATCGTGTCTACCACCATCCCACTGCTAGTTTTGTATCTTAATTCGGGGTATATAATATGTCCCTGAATATTAAACTCTTCTCTGGTCATAAAGCAAAAGTCGGTGGAAGTGATGGGGCAGTGCATTACTGCTCCCACAGTCATGTTAGTGGCTCTGGTGCTAACACACCATTGCCCGTTACATTGTGGGGCTGGTATTGTCTCGGAATGGATTTATGCTCAGGACGCATCCTGCTGTGTGGCTGTATACATAGTCATCTTGATAAAATTTGGGATGTTCTCGGCACAAAGCAGCTTGGTTATTCTTATAACAATCTTTCATCCACACATCCTTGCTATCATTTCCCTTCTTAATGACGAATTGGTGCAGTTTGTGATATCTTTCCCATGTTTGGTTTGTTATTTCTCATATATTGCCCACTTTATGCCGAAGTTTTCCCTTGGTCACATCATATTGTGGTATTGACAGTACAAATCCAATTACATTCGGATGACCAGTTACACATTTAATTTTAGAAAACCATGCATGGCTGTTTCACCTGATTTCAGAGGCGTCTATTTGCGATCTGCTGCGGCCCTACAATGAGGCATGCGAGGTCGTCATAGGTTGTTTGTCCCCCAACACACTCCCTGCCCGACTTTCGGCCTTGCTTATCCAGGGACAATCTAGCAATATATGTGTCGGATCATACCCTACCTTCCAGCAGCCTGGGGCCCGTCGACTAACGCAGTGGTCGCCAACCTCACCCTCTGATCCTTTATAGTTGGGGTGAGATTTAGGCTGACACTACGAACATTGCTTCTTCTGGTTCCTGAAGTAGTGTATGATCCCATTTTCGTCCTCGGGGATAATATTCTCGTTGTCGTTTCTTTTGGACAGAGACACCGTGTATTCTATTCCTCTGGCCATTGAAAGCAGACGCAATATGGCCAATAACCGCATCCTTTCGAGTCACCTTTTTAGGGGAACACAATCTGGACAGGCCATACTGGGGTCAGAGACTTACCATCTCCGCTTGGTCATTCCAATTCCTCTCGTGGGTCCTCTCCCACAGCCAGATTATCACAACGACTAGGCTTAACATTACAAACATGATACACATCCCTACTATAAGTCCGCCTACTAAACCATTTAACTAACTGCCGTATGCCTCTGCATACCATTCAGAGAGGTATATTGGTGCCCATTTCTGGCCAATCATTAGTAAGGTCCCTTATATTCTTTCAGTTGAGACCAGTGTTTCCAGCTGCCCCCACTTTCATATTTATGCCTTCACACGTGCCTCGGCTAATCACTACCTCAAAGGATCCTCTCCACCGAGGGACAAATCCTGTTTTTTCTGGTAACACACTAACCATTACCCTTATCCCACCTCGGGTACTTCCGCCGGGGATTTTGTTCTTTCCAGAATGGCACGCTGTGACCAGTGGGGTGCCGCAGGGTTCAGTGCTGGGACCCCAGCTATTTACAATATACTTCAATGATTTAGATGAAGGAATTTAAAGTAATATCTCGATGTTTGCAGATGAAACTAAGCTGGGTGGCGATGTGAGCTGTTACGAGGATGCTAGGAGGCTGCAGGGTGAATTGGACAGGTTATGTGAGTGGGCTAATGCATGGCAGATGCAGTACAATGTGTATAAATGTGACGTTGTCCACTATGGTGGCAAAACAGGAAGACAGAATATTATCTGAATGATGACTGATTAGGAAAAGGCGAGCTGCAACAAGACCTGGTGCATCAGACATTGAAGGTTGGCATGCAGGTACAACATGTGGTGATGAAGGCAAACCGTATGTTGGCCTTCATTGCAAGTAGATTTGAGTATAGGAGAAGGGAAGCTTACTGCAGTTGTACAGAGCCTTGCTGAGGCCACACCTGGAATAATGTGTTAAGTTTTGGTCTCCTAACCTGAGGAAGGACATTCTTGCGATTGAGGAAGATCAGCGAATGGTCACCAGACTGATTCCCGGATAGCAGGACCGATATATTAAGAGGGACTGAATCCACTGGGCCTGTTTTCACTGAAGTTTAGAAGAATGAGAGGACATCTCATCGAAACATATTAAATTCTGATGGGATTGGACAAGTTAGAGGGAGGTAGAATGTTCCCGTTGCTGGGGTATTCTTGAACCAGGGGTCATAGTGTAACAATAAGGGGTAAGCCATTTAGGAAGGAGATGAGGAGAAACTTCTTCACTCAGAGTGGTTGCCCTCTGAAATTCTCTGCCGAGAAAGTTGTTGAGTTCAGTTCGTTAGATATATTCAAAAGGGCGTTCGATATGATCCTTACGGTCAAAGGGATCAAATGGTATGGAGAGAAAGCAAGAAAGGGTTATAGAGGTTGAATGATCAGCCATGATCATAATGAATGGCGGTGCAGGCATGAAGTTCGAATTGCCTGTACCTGCACCTAATGACTATGTTGCTATGTTTCAATGTTCCTTTATCCTCGTCTTCCTCTTCTAGCTTATCTCCAACTTCCTGTCGCATATATTTCAACAGCATACAGTTCCACCACATACTTCCTAATTCTATCACGTAAAGGTCCTAACACTATTCCTCCTGTAAATATTCCCGGAGGGAGTTTCATTGCTCCTCCTTTCATTTGTTAGTAACGGGTGAGTCCTGTTGTGCGGTTTGGTGTAGCAAGCAATCTCATCGATATCGTGGGCAGAAGTTCCGGTCATGACTGTCTGGTTCCCTCGAATGCTTTACTCAGGGAGGTTTTGAGGGTTCTATTCATTCTTTTTACCCTTCCCGAATTCTGGGAATGGTAGGGCATGTGGAATTTCTGCTTAATATTCCGTATGTTACGTTTCCTTCATTACATTTCATGTGAAGTGAGACCCTTTTCCAATCTAACTGAATGGGAGTCACCAAGCTATGCATTACCTCTTCTGCTAGGGTATGGTCTACCGTGGTTGCAGTGCAATTGCGGGTGCCGAATGCTTCCACCCACCTTTTAAACTGGTCAATTATCACCAAGCAGTACTTCCTTCCCCTGGAGTTGATTAGGGGCCTAGTAAAATCAATCTGTACGTTTTCCCATGCGCTTCGTGGGTGCGGTTGGTGCAGTATCATTATTTTTATCGCATTTCCCGGAGTATGTTGGGCACACATAACACAGTGCTGGCAATGTTTAGCCAGGTCACGCCCAATTCCCGGTCACCACCAATCCCGGGAGATATTGAAGATCATGGCGATACGCCTGGCATAGTTAATGCCGTGGTATAACTCCATGATCATTTGCCGATTGCAGGATGGGGCCATTACCTTTCCGTACTTTCTCCAACTGAATCTACACCAGGTGATCCTCCCTTCCTCTCCCTTCTGCTCGTTTTTGCGCGTTCGTGCCTGCGAGCAGTTTAATTATGATTATGCCCCCCCTCTTTAGTAAAACTACCGACTGACTCTGTCTCTATGTCTGTGGATGTGGCCGCTTCTCGAGCGGCATTGTCCACAGCCTAATTTCCTTGCCGTATTTAGTCCACTACACTTGGATTGGCCTTTACCTTTATCACTGCTGCTTCAGCTGCTTTGCTGGCTGCATCTTATAGTAATGTTGTACGTTCATTGTGTTTGATGGCCTCGCCGCCAGAGGCATCAAACCATCTTCTACCACATGCTACCATGTCGTCATGTACTACCCCAAATGCATACCTGTTATCTGTATATATATTGATTGTCTTTCCCTCTGTCAGTAATAAGGCTTACGTCAATGCGGTTAAATCTGCTATTTGGGCCGAAAGGCCTCCGTCCAGCACTCCCTGTATCATTAGTTCAAGATGCTGGTTTAATACCACCCATCCCGTACATGGGTGGCCGTCGACATACTTTCGGGATCTGTCCACATATAATGTGAGGTCTGGGTTTTCGAGAGCTACCCAACTTACATTACCTGGTAAATCTTCTGATTCTAATGCTTACACTCGGGCAGTTCCCCCCTAGTGAGGACTTCTACTGCCGGGTTTTCCCCGGTGAATCTGACTGTCTTTACTGATTCATCCTGGGGCAATAGAACGGCTTCCCACTTTGTTCGGCAGAAATGGAGACGGCCAGGAGCTTTCCAGTATTCTACATTACTACCAGATTGTGTTTGGTGTGTCGGTCAATTTCGCCTGTCATCACGACTACCCATGTGGCGCAGTCCAGTGCAGCCACGCATCTGGATCAGCCGTGGCTACTGGTGAATGTTGGGTTGAATTGTAATCATATGGTCTCATTCTTTCTCCATGCATTTGTGTTACGACGGCTCCATAAAAGATGTCTTGGTACTCAATGTAAACGTGGAAAGGTAGGTCCATATTCGGTTATCCAAATCCTGGGGCGGACATTAGGGACTACTTCAGATTTCCATATGCCGTCTCTTGTTCGGGACGCCATTCCGTGCTCTCTAGGGACGGTTTCCCCCCCTTTTACCAAACTCTGCACGGCTTCCACAATTGCTGCGAAGTTGGGTATAAAATTCCTACTGTAGTAAAGTGTCCCTGTACCTTGCGCACCCCTCGGACTGTTTTTGGACGAGGCATAATACCAATGGCTTATTTCCTACCCTTGGACGTTGTCCGAGTGCCGTGGGAGATCTCCTGCCCAAAGTATAGTTCAGTGGCTTGTTCAATCTTTGTCTTTTTGGGGTTTACCTTAAACGACGCTTATCGTAAGGCTTCTAGGACTTATATATGTGCACCTTTGTGCTCCCATTCGTCAACTGAGACTATCAACAGGTCGCCTAATTACTGCAGTATCGTACTTCTGTATGCTGTCAGGACAATTTTTTCAATCCCCGTTCATGGTTCGATGAAATATTGCCGGACTATTGTGACATACTTGTGGGACCCACATCCAAGTATAGTGGTGGACAGCCACCGTAAAGGCAAATTTATAGTTCGATTCCTTTGCCAGGGATATGGACGAAATGCCGTTGGCTGTGACTCATACCATGAATGCATGATGTTCGGGCTTCAACCCATTTAATATGGTCGCGGGGATTGTCACAATGAGGTGCTGTCATGGGTTGGCTTATTCAAGTTGTGTAGTAAATGGTCACCCTGTATGACCCGTCTTGCTTCTTTACTGGCCACACCGGTGAGTTGGTAGTTCCTTCCGCTTCTTTAAGTATCACGTTAATTATAACTCCTTTAAGATTTGTTTTACAATGGTCATAGCCACTAGTTTAATCGAATATTGTTTATGTGAGGTATGTCCTGGTCCTGGATTCACCACAAGCTTACCCCTACCAACCAGCAGTCTTGCTTGTACTTTGCCCAAACTCCACTGACGTGCTGGCAATCGCCCTGCCTCCCGCCACACCCCTCCCCCCCGCCCCGCGCACTGTCTTAGCGCGTCCCAATCACTTGTTATGATCTGGGCACTTCCAACTTACGCATGTTCATCAAAACTACGTTGATTTAGCATGATCCAGTAAATCTATTCTTGATATCGTCCCCTCATTGTTGGGCATTACGTAAAACTGTGCCGGTAAAATCCCAGCTTTTTCTAATAATACAAACTTGCTTAATTTTGCAGGCGAATTGTTCCCTTCCAACCCACCTCGGCATCAGGATTTTTTGGGTAGTTGGCAAGGAGTTGTCTGTAATAGAGGCCGCTGCCCGAGTATCCACTACCAGATCACGCTGCCGGTCCCCTAACACTGCTGTCACATGAATACACGCGTCACATGCACTCCTTCGGGGGGCCGCTGACCTTCAATCTTATCCCAGTTCCTTCAAGGCCTGGAGTAGTTGCTGCCTAGTTGCTCTGGTTAGTTTCGCCGATGGGGTTTCCTTATTTCGTCTCTGTTCCTCCTGCCCCCCTCACCCTTTTTCCCAGCAACGGTCCTTGGGGTGGCGGGTTCTGTCGCAGCTCTGGCATTTCTATGGGGATAATCTACACTCGCTTTTTCGATGTCCCATCTTTCCACAATTAGAACGCTCCCGACTCTCTGGGCCGCCTCCTGGGACTTCATCTGTTTTGTTGCCTCGCTATCTACCTGACATGCCCATTGTGCTTATTACCACAATTTTGAGAATTTTCTGATGCTCTGCCGACAACCCATCTTTAAACATTTTACAGAAGGGGATATCATTCCGGTCTGGGTTTGCCTGACCTGAGGACTGTCCATAAACTCCATCTATATTCGATACTTTCTCATTTTTCTTTTTTTTTACCAACATTAAAGGCCCCATTTGCGCTGTCCCAAGACAATGTGTGCGGTGGATTTGAATCCGTAGTATGCAGCCGTCCTTGCGGCCCGGGTAGCTTTTACATTGGGCACCCAGATCCCCTACCTCTAACTTTGTGCCAGGGTGTTCCATCTCTCACGTGAGCACATTTACCTTTCTAGTTCAAGAACGTCCCGTTCATACATATCATGAGTGTCGTCGATTTCTTGCAGGGACTTCCAAAACTCGATTTATCTGTTGCGGGGTTTTATTACACCTAAATCCGTAAATAATGCCTGTTTTTCCAGGAGGGTGAAGGCCCGATATTTGTGTGCCCCAGCATTGGTGCCTCCTACTTTCACTTTCACTGGTGCGATGGAGGATTTGTCTTCATCGTCGCTGCTGTCCCCTTTTCGGGCAGTTGGGAATATTTCCTCATATGGCGGAGACACATCATTTGGCATACTGTTTATATCGTCGTCCTGGTCATTGCATAGGCGCCCAAACCATCCCTCCATCTGCTGTGTTAAACTACTTACTTCTACCCTTAATTTACGTAATGGCCTTATATTGCAAACATTGTCCAACCACCATCAAACCCGCTTTGGCCTTCTTTTTGCTTTTATTTTTCTCCTGACGTAATTTTTGTTTTGGGGGATCTTCTTTGGGATCCCATTTGTTACTCAACATAGCAACTATAAATGTTCTATGGCCGTCAGCAAAATATCTAGACTGTGAAATTACGGCCCCCTATTTCTCATGATTTTGCATGCATGATAAGTGTTGTGTATCTGTAAAACATGCACTCCCATATTCTGCCACCAGGGAGTTCATCCGCTGACGTTCCAAGGGATCCCAGCATCCTTTGGGAGCACTGTATATGAGGCGGCCCCTTTGGCCTGTAACTCGCTCTGGAGTGTCTCATTAAAGGCTGAGGTGACTGTTACTTTAACATCCCTTGTGTGGGGCCTCAACTGTGTTTGGAACACAATAATTGGCGACGAGAATACGAATCCAACGCAAAGAATCAGCAAACTCTGGGTATTCTGGAGAAGTTCTCGGAGTGTGAGGACTGTGAAATCTATGTCGAACGGCTCGACCAGTACTTTGGAGCTAACAGCTGTAAGGAGAAGGAAGTGCTGAGAAAAGGAGAGTGGTCCTCCTCACAGTCTACGGGGCACTGACCTATAGTCTCATGAAGAATCTGTTGGCTCTGGTGAAACCCACAGATAAGTCGTATGAGCAGCTGTGTGCACTGCGTCGGGAACATCTTTACTCGAGGGACAGCCTGCTGATGGCGAGGTATCGATTCTACACGAGCTGAAGGTCGGGATGTGGCGAGCTACGTCGCCGAGCTAAGGCGACTTGCAGGACAATGTGAGTTTGATGATGACCTGGAGAAAATGCTCAGATACTTTTTTTACTGGGCATTGGCTACGATACCATCCTTCGAAAACGTTTGACTGTAGAGGCACCGACCCTCAGTAAGGCCATTGTGATAGTAGAGGCGTTTGTGTCCACCAGTGAAATCATCAAACGAATCTCTCAGCACAAAATTGCTAGCAATGTTCATAAATTAACTGGAACTTTGTCTGCGAACAGAAACGTACAGGACAGAACCCACGAGTCTGCAACTGCCAGCAGGCCTCAGGTGATGCAGATGACTTAGAGTCCCCAAGAAAGGATAAATGCAAGGCAATTCACTCCTTGTTGGCGTTGTGGAGGTTGCCATTCAGTCTATTCATAACGCTTCAAAGGGTATGTTTGCAAGAGCTGTGGAACAATGGGGCACCGCAACGAGCTTGCAAACGAGCTGCAAGCTCTCCAAAACCTGGTAAGCACAATGTGGCAGATGAAGATCGGTTCATGGTGGATCAAAGCAATTTCGAGCTTCAGAGACAGGAGGCAAATGCTGAAGTACACGTGTGAACATATTGCCGACGACATGTCCACCTACAATGCTAAACGTAAAATTGACTGGCTTTCCCATGGCCATGAAACTGGACACTGGCGGTAGCCAATCCATCATGAGTGGTGCAAAAAGGCTTTCAGAACAGACCTGCGCCCCATCCACACGAAATTGAGAACATACACCAAAGAGCGTATTTCTGTCCTGGGCAGCGCCATGGTAAAGTTCACATACGAGTGCACGGTGCACGAACTGCCACTCTGGATTGTCCCGGGCGATGGCCCCATACTGCTTGGAATGATCTGGCTGGATAAAATGCGTTGGAACTGGGATGACATCCGAGCGCTATCACATGTCGATGAGGCCTCATGTACTCATGTTCTTAACAAATTTCCTTCCCTTTTTCAGCTAGGCATTGGAAACTGTTCACGTGCGAAGATGCGGATCCACTTGGTTCCAGAGGCACAAACCATTGGGCACAAGGCGCGAGCGGTACCTCACATGATGAGGGTGAGAGTGGAAATCGAGCTGGACAGGCTGCCAAGCGAGGGCATCATCGCCCCAATGGAATTCAGCGAGTGGGCCAGCCTGATTGTTCCAGTACTCAAAAGTGATGGCACGGTCAGAATTTGTGGCGATTATAAAGTAACGATTAATCGTTTCTCGCTACAGGACCAATACCCACTACATCAGGTAGACGAACTATTTGCTATGCAGGCAGTAGGCAAGACGTTCACCAAGCTCGACCTGACTTCTGCCGACATGATGCAGCAGCGAGAGGAGTATTCGAAGGGCCTCATCTGCATCGACACGCGCAAGAGACTGTTCATCTACAAGATATACCTGTTTGGAATTCCGTCGGCTGCAGCGATCTTGCAGAGAAATATGGTGAGCCTACTCAAGTCGGTACCACACACGGTGATCTTTTTGGACGAAATATTGGTCACGGGTCGGGACACCGCCGAGCACATACAAAACCTGAAGGAGGTCCACCAGCGACTGGATCGCAGAAGGCTGCGGCTGAAGAGGACGAAATGCGATTTCAAGGCAACAGAAGTGGAGTTTTTGGGGAGAAAGATCGAGCCGGACGGCATTCTGCCCACAGACGCCAAGACAGAGACTGTCAGGAACGCGCCCAGGCCACAGAACGTCACGGAGCTGCGGTCGTTCCAAGGACTCCGCAATTATTTTGATACCTTCCTACAGGGGTTAAGCACCGTTTTAGAGCCCCTACCGGTGTTATTGCGCAAAGGTGAAAACTGGGTATGGGGAAAAAGCCAAGTAATTGCTTTGAGCAAGCCAGAAACCTTTTATGCTCCAACAAGCTGCTTGTATTGTATAGTCCGTGTAAAAGACTTGTGATAGCATGTGACGTGTCGTCGTACGGAGTCGGGTGTGTATGGCAACATGCTAACTTTGCACGGAAGTTGCCACCAGTCGCCTATGCTTCCAGGAGCTTGTCTAAGGCCGAGTGGGCCGACAGAATGATTGAGAAAGAGGCATTCGCGTGTGTGTTCGGTCTAAAACAAATGCATCAGTAACTGTTTGGCTTCAAATTTGAGCTGGAAACCGATCACAAGCCCCTCACATCCCTGTCCGCTGAAAACATGGGGTAAATACTAATGCCTCAGCCCGCATACAAAGTTTGGCACTCGCGCTATCAGCGTATAAATGTACAATTCGCCACAGGCCAGGCAACGAGAACTGTGCGGATGCTCTCAGTCGGCTACCATTGCCCACCACGGGGGTGGAAATGGCGCAGCCTGCAATCTTATTGATGGTTGCGCAGCCCGCAAACTTGTTGATGGTCATGGAAGCGTTTGAAAATGATAAATCACCCGTCATGGTGTGCCTGATTAGGACTTGGACCAGCCAAGATCCTCTGCTGTCCCGACTAAAATAACTGTGTACTGCATGGGAGCTGGGCCAGCATCCCCGTTGAAATGCAAGACCCAAACAAGCCATTCCAGCAGCGAATGTGCGAACTGTCCATTCAGGCAGACTGCCTGTTGTGTGGTAACCGTGTAGTGCTACCAAAAAAGGGCAGGGGGACGTTCAACTCCGATCTCCACCTCACACACCCGGTTATATTAATGATGAAAGCGATAGCTAGATCCCACGTGTAGTGGCGCGGTATTGACGCTGACTCAGAGTCCGGTGTAGGGCAACCCAGCGTATGTGCTCAGTTGCGCAACGCACCTAGAGAGGAACGACTAAGTTTGTGGTCCTGGCCCTCCAGACCATGGTCGAGGATCCATGTCGACTATGCAGGCACGTTTCTCGGTAAAATATTGCTGGTGCTGGTGGATGTTTTTCAAAAGGTATTGAACGTAAAGTAACGGCGTGAAGCACCGCCACCACCAGCATTGAAAGCCTGAGGGCCATGTTTGCCACCAACAGCTTGCCTGACATACTGGTCAGTGACAAGGGGCCATGTTTCACCAATGCCGAATAGAAAGAATTCATGAACAGTAATGGAATCAAACATGTCACTTCGGCCCCGTTTAAACCAGCCTCCAATGGGCAGGCAGAGCTGGCAGTACAAACCATTAAACAAAGCCTTAAACGAGTCACAGAAGGCTCACTACAAACCCACCTGTCCCGAATACTGCGCAGCTACCGAAGGAGATCCCACATGCTCACAGCGGTGCCCTCGGCTGAACTATTGAAGAAAAGAACACTTAAAACGAGACTCTCGCACGTTCACACCAACCTGCATGATCAGGTAGAGAGCAGGCAGCAGCAACAAAATGTTAACGATGGCCGCGCCACTGTTTCTCAGAAAATTGATCTGAATGACCCTGTATATATGCTAAACTATGGACATGGTCCCACATGCATCTTGGGCACGATGACAGCTAAGTAAGGAAATAGGGTGTTTGTAGTCAAACGAGACAATGGGCAAATTTGCAACAGGACCAAACGAGGCTGCAGTACAAAGGCTTCCCTGAACAACCCACAGCAGACACCATCTTTTTCGAGTCCACAACACACTCAAAGGATCAACGACACCACGCCGGAACAGGAAATCGAAGCCATTATGCCCAGCAGCCCAGCAAGGCCAGGCTCACATAGCAGCCCTGCAGGTTCAACAACTCGCCAGCCCAGCGAGGGCACAGCCAACACACCAGAAATGACATTTGTACCGTGACGGCCCACCAGGGAAAGAAAGGCTCCTGACTGCCTCAACTTGTAAATAGTTTTCACTTTGACTTTGGGAGCGGGATGTGATGTGGTGTATCTTTAAAGTATGCACTTCCCTGTAACGCCACCAGGGAGCTCATCGCCTGAAGTCCCAAGGCATCACAGCATCCCTTGCGAGCACTGTATATAAGCCAACTCCTAAGGCTGTTCCTCACTCTGGAGTGTCTCATTAAAGACAGAGATCACTATTACTTTAACCTCCGTGTGTGCAGCCTCAACTTTGTTCGGAGCACAATACCAACTTTGGTTTGTACGTCTTCCCCAATATCGGTTCGTTGTCCCCTTTAAACTGGTTTCCTCCAACCTGGGGTCTGCAATTATAAACCTACGAAGCCGGTCATACTTTGATAATTACAATTGTGATCTCTTAACTACCCTCATGTCTTTTTCACCATTACAGACCTTTCTCACAAGTTCAAACAGCCCAGGCGACCGACATGTTTTGCGACAGATTACATCAGATTTATGAGTGGTATTTAAAAATATACTTACTCGTGATGGTATGCAAACGTCTGTCTGTCCATCGCCCGGGTGTGTCCTGCCAGACCACGCTATTTGATGTGGAGTAATGCAAAGACACTGAACACAGTCCTGTTGTGGACAATAGATTTGTTTTATTGCTTCATCAAGGGAGACAAGGTCGACACCAGTTACTTAACTGGATGTCTTCCCAACCGTTCTCTTCGAACACTTTAGGAGCTGCTCTATTATACTGAATTATTTGACAAGTCATCATTTACATTATCATTGGTCATTCATTCTACTGCGTGACGATTTTTTTCGTTTCTTACAGATTGCTTAATTTCAACTTTGCTAATTGCTTCACATCCTCTTTGGGTATGAACATATATATTCTGCATCCTACCTCCTGCCACTAACAGGACTTTATTTCTGAGTTCTGATTAACTACAGGAGGCAACTTCGAAGGCTACGAAATTATCTCTGAATAAAAGGAATTGCAACATGGTCCTTCTGTTGCACCTGCTAATTCTGCCACATCAGCAAATTGTGTTTGTGCCTTCCTAATCTGAAAGGTGTTTAACTCTTTAATTCCCACTTCAATAGCCAGCACACAGTGTAAAACTGAAATATGTAATTCTTAAAGCTGACTTTATAACCAAATATTACATATAATTATCAATTTGGGTATGATAACTAATGCACAGTGTAAAACTGATAAATGTAATTGTTATAAATTGGGTATGGTAACGAACACACAGGGTGAAACCTTTATATTTCATTGTTAAATAGGGGATGGTAACCAATACAAGGGTAAACCTGTTGCATTTAATTGTTAAATGTGTATATGAATGTATGTGTACTGAAGGTAAAACTTATATAATTAATTTTTCAAGTTTGTTATGATAACCAATGCACAACTGTAACATTTATTTGATAAATTGGGAATGATAAGCAATACACATTTAAAAACTGATATATTTCATTGTTAAATTGGGGATGATAACGAACATGCATGTTATATTGTTATATTTAATTTTTAGTTGGGTGTGATAATTAATACAGACTGTAAGAATAAAAGTGTGTATTAATGATAAAATTGACTCTGTTTTATATGAATATATATATATATATATATATATATATATATATATATGTATAATATATAAATTAGATTATACGAAGAGAAAAAAGGGATACCTTTCCCAAGTGGGCGAAACTACCCATTTTCTTGCATCGATACATTTCACCTAACATCCATTTTAACGCTGAAATTAAGTATAGCGCCCAGGTATCGCACATGTAGGCACATAATGAAAACTAACGCCTACTTATCTCTCATTTATCGCCGAGTGTTATTGTCGCAATGTAATTAACAGCAAGAAATAATAACACCCGCTCACTTTTTTTGGCGCAAGTTTCAGAATGGGAAAAAGCTAATACCCTTTATATCGCCGAGCATTACATTTGCCATCTAATTGATGCTGAGAATGAATAAGACCGCCCACCTACTTTTTTTGACGCAAAGGTCAGAATGGCCGAAATCAATGCCCATTATTGCGCCGAGCATTATTTTTGACATCTCGGCCACATATCGCCGAAAATATCACTCGCTGGAAAAGCCGCTGAGAAAAAGTTGCTCGCACTTGAACGAAACCCAGCGGGATGGACGCCATTTTGTAAATTCGAGGTCAGTTCATATAATTGGCTGCCTCAACTTCTCGGGAGTTTGAATGTACTCTGGAAGTCTTTTAAGGAGTTTGACCATCTGAGCAAACATCTTATCATAATGTGGACGATTTGAAGTTACTTTAAATGTCTTAATAGGTAAATTTATTGCTTGTGAACAACTGGTGTAAAACTGAGAGTTTTGGAATGCAACCTGTAATTTCGCAAACTGCCTTGATGACCACGCAGATGCTGCAGGCTCGAGATGGCAGAACGTATATTGAACAGCATCATGTTCCCAATCAATGAAGTACCAGACTGCTGAGGAATATAAGACCTTATACCACAGTCACTTACAGGGAGAAGCGGTCTTAGCTGAAATTATCTGATAACACGTGCCTTAGGAGACTGCACTTCCACAAAGAGGTTACTAGCGAGATATGCCAGCTGATCAGGTGAGATGTGCAGCCTTCCAGCATCATCAGTCCGTCAAGTTCAAGGTCACGGCGGCACTTGCCTCTTATGCATCGGGTTGCTTTCAAGCCTCAGCTGGGCACATTTGCGCTATATCTTAGCATGCCTCACTTTGCTGCTTCCGACAAGTCGATGAAGCCCTTTACACATGCACGATGGACTTTACCAGCTTCCCTATTACCAGGGAGGCACAGACTGAGAGGGCTCTAGGATTCTCCAGAATTGCAAACTTCCCCAAGGTGCAGTGAGTAACAGAGTGTACGCACAGCGTCAAGCTGCCACATTTTCAGGATGCACAGCTTTTTTGGCACCAAAAGGATTCCAATCCCTGAATGTGCAGCTTGTTGTAGACAACAACCAAATTATAATGGCAGTAAATGCAACATTTCTGGGCCGCATCCATGATGCTCATATCCTACGTGAAAATGCTGTATCTAACATGTTTACCAGTCAGCCACAAGGTCAATGCTGGAAGCTTGGTGAACAAAGAATATGGCCTTGCCACCTTGCTGATGAACCCCTGCTTCACACCCAGACAGAAGCCGATAAGCGATAAAATAAGAGCCTCACACAATATCATTAGGAATGCCATTGGAGTGCGTAAGCAACGCTTTAGATGTCTGGACCACTCAGGAGGCTTGCTACAAATACCACCCTAAACAGGTAGCTTGATTCGTAATGGTATGTTGCATGCAGCACAATCTGGCTATCAGGTGGGGACAAGAATTTCCAGAACGGTCTGCTGGTCCACATCAGGAGAGAGAGCAAGAGAAGTATGAGGAGGTGAATGCTGAGCTCAGGGCATACAACCAGGTTGACGATGAAATAATACTCTGTCCACCTACGGACCACAGGTAAGGGTCCGTGGTGGCTACATAGCTTGAAACACGTCGCTCGTTTTTACAAAGCTGAACATTGCTGTCTCTGCAGCTCATACATGAATGCTGTGCATTACCTCGGTGACAGTTAAAGTTTGAGTTGATTCAAGTTAAGTTTAATTATCCGCTTTCATGTTCGGGAATCGCAATTGTTTAATAGTGCAACTATCTGAGAAAGTGCACAACAATGTTATACGAACAAAAGAACATAAGAATTAGGAGCTGGAATAACCAATACAGGCCCTCGAGACTGCTCCGCCATTTAATACGATCAAGGGTTTTCTGATCATGGACTGAGGTCCACTTCACTGGCCGCTCTACATATCCGTTTACTCCCTTATTGTTTCAGTAATTCTCTAGTTCTGTATTCAATTTATTCAATGTTCCAGCTTTGACCGCTCACTGATGCAGAAAATTCCACAGTATTACAAGCCTTTCAGGCAATAAATTTCTCTGTTTTAAATGGGCGGCCCTTAATTCTAAGAATATGCCCACTCGTTCTAGTCTCGCCTGTCAGTGGAAACATCCTGCCTGCGCTCCCTCATAACCTTATACGTTTCGATGAGAGGACCTCAAATTTACCTGAATTCCAATGAGTAGAGGCCCAGCCAACTGAACCTTTCCTCGTAACTCAACCCCCTCATCTCTGAATGCATCCTAGTGAACCTTCTCTGAACTGCCTCCAAAGCAAGTACATCATTTCGCCAATATAGGAAACCAAAACTGCGCGCAGTATTCCAGGTGTGGTCTCAAAATACCCTGTATTTCGGTAGTATGACTTTTATACTCCATCTCCTTTGCAATAAAGTCCAAGATTCCATTGGCCTTGCTAAACAATCGCTGTACCTGCATACTAATCTTTTGAGTTTCAAGTACCCCCAGGTCCCGCTGTACGGCAGCACTTAGCAATATTTGCCCATTTAATGAATAACTTGCTCTTGAATTTTTTTCTGCCGAAGTGCATGACTTCACATTTTGCAACATTAAATTCCATCTGCCAAATTTTTCCGAATCACGTAGCCTGTCTATCTCCTTTAACAGATTTTTGTGCCCTCCTCGCAGATTGCTTCTCCTCCCATTTTTGTATCATCAGCGAACATGGCTACGTTACTCTCAGTCCCTTCATCCACGTCATTACTCTAGATTGTAAATAGTTGCGGTCCCAGCATTGATCCCTGCAGCACCTTACTAGTTACTGATTGAGAACCCGAAAATAATCCATTTATCCCGACTCTCTGTTTTCTGTTAGTTAGCCAAAACTCTATCCATTCTAATATATACCCCCAACGACTGAACTTGTAGTAAACTTTATGTGCACCCTTGTCAAATGCCAACTGCAAATCCAAATACACTGCATCCACGGGTTCGCCTTACCACATTGTTTGTTGCATCCTGAAGGAATCCCAACACATTTGTTGAACATGACTTCCACTTCATATATCCACGCAGATTATGCCTGACCGAATTTTGCTTTACGTAATGTCCAGCAACTGCTTCTTTAATAAAGGATTCCAACATTTTCCCAATCCCAGATATTAGGCTAACTGGTTGCCTGCCTCATTTTTTAAATATAGGCATTGGATTTGCAGTTTTCCAATCTGCCGGGACCTCCCCAGAATCCAGGAAATGTTGGCAAATTACAGCCAATGCATCCAGAATCACTGCCGCTACTTTGCTTAAGACCCTCTGATGCACGCGGTGAGGTCCATTATCTAACTGAATACCACCTCCTTATTGATTGTGATTATGTTAAGTTCCGCCACGCCCCCCAACCCCGCCCCATATAGCGCCTTAACTATCCACTGTTGGGATATTGTTAGTGTTCTCTACCGTAAAGACTGATACAAAATATTTATTCAGAGATTCTGCCATCTCCATGTTCCCCATTACTAATTCCCCGGTCTCGTCCTCTGAGGGACCAACATTTACTCGAGCCACTTGTTTCCTTTTTGTATACCTAAATAAACTCTTGCTATCTGTTTTAATATTTTGTGCGAGTTTACTATCATTGTCTATCTTCCCTTTCTTAATCATTGTTTCATCATCCTTTGCTGGATTTAAACGCTTCCCAATTTTCTGTTCTCCTTCAAGTTTTCGCCACTTTGCTTTTAATTGGGTGCCATCCTTTTTATCTTACACCCTTTCCTCCACACTGGAAAATATATTTATTGAGAGTTGTGAAATATCTCCCTAAATGTATACATCTGTTCATCAACCATGCTGCACTTTATTCTATTTTCCCAGTCCACTTAAGCCAAAACTGCCCTCACATCTTCATCGTCTCATTTAGTTAAGCTTAGTATGCTGATTCGAGATCCAACTTTCTCACCCTCCATCTGAATTTGAAGTTCAATCATGCTATGATCACTCATCCTAATGGGGTCCTTTACTAGGAGATAGTTTATTAATATTTTCTCATTACACATGACCTGGTTGAATCCATTACATTCTGGTCAAGGAACCAGTACCTTATGTGGCCTATGAACTCTTCCTCGAGGCTACCCTGACCAATTTGATTTGTTCAATCAATATGGAGGTTAATGTCACCCATGATTATTGCTGTTCCCTTTTCGCAAGCCCCCACCATTTCCTGGTTTATGTTCCGAACAACAGAATTACTACTGTTCGGGGAGCTATAGTCTACGCCCCCTTATGATTCCTTATGAGCCAATATCATTTCTCAATATTGCAGTGATTCCATCCTTTATCAATAGAGCTACCCCAATTCCTGTTCCTTTTTGTCTGACCTTCCGAATGTTGAAATACCCCATAATATTTCATTACCAGTCCTGTTCACCTTGCAGCCACGTCTCTGAAATAGCTATCAGATCGTACCCATTTGCCTCAATTTTTGCCGTCAACTCAATATTTTTTGCATATGCAAAGTGCATTTCGAAAAAGTGCCTTTCAATTTGTTTTTTTCCACTTTTTTCCTCTCTCCTTCAATCTCATTGTCTTTATTTTTGCTTTCGAATTCGAGCTCATCTCCCCTCCCGACTGAATCATTTTCAGGTTCCCGTCCTCCTGTCAAGCTCGTTCAAACCCTCCCCAATGGCACTAGCTAAGCGCCCCTCCACCCCCTCACCCCACAACCTCCCCAACCCTCGCGCGAGGAAACTGGTCCCGGCTCTGTTGCGGTACAACCCGTCAGAACCGGTCCCAAAGCCTTAGGAAACTTCATCACTCTCGCCTGCACCAACTGTTAAGCCACGAGTTCAACTGATCTGTCCTCCTGTTTCTTTATTCACTAGCTCGTGGCACTGGGATTAATCCGGAGATTATTACCTTCGAGATGCTGCTTTTTAATTTATGCCCCAGCTCCCTAAACTCAGCCTGCAGGACCTCATCCCTCTTCCCACCTATGTCATTGGTACCGATGTGGACCAGGACCTCTGTCTCACCCTTATCCCCTCAAAACATTTGTGTGGAACATTTTTAAGCAACCATAATTATAACTGTAAAAAAACACACAGATGCTTCCCCACCCCACCCAACAATAAATTAATAGCATTTATAACATTCATTCAATTAAAAAAAAATTCTCACACTTCTTAAGCATACAACACAAATACAAAAAAATAGATGTTCCCCCCACCTCCACCAAACCTCCCAACAAAATAGAAGCAATAACCTGAAATACTCTGACTAAGTCCACACCTGCGACCATGCAAAACACATTCCTATACACCCCCCCCCCCGCTCCCCGCCCGCCACCTCATCGTTTCACCTACCCACCATTAGCTCTTCCACTTCCCCTGTTGACTCCAAGCCTCCTGGCCGAGGAGCTACTAAGGCGCTGTTTCAATGGGGGGGGCTGTTTGAATGGATATGGGAGAGGACCGTCCCAAGGTGGGAACGTGCACCGAGCCAGTAGCAAGATCTTTTTGCTGGCTCTCATGTGACGTTGGCAATCGTCTTGCGGCACCTTGGGGTCCAGTGTCGCGCCTCGAGACCACTGGGAGGCCTTTGCCATCAGTGTTCGTGGCTATCACCTTCAGGGAATCCACCATTCATGGCACGTAATAACAAATGCTGCCGGTCATGCTGTGCATTTGTAGGGATATGCCCCCATTGTCTGTAGGATCTGCTGAACTATGTCAAAACACTTGCTGTACAAATTTTCCACGTCGCCGCTCAGATCGGCTGCTCCTGGAGCAGACGTGCTACATCGAAACAATCTCCGCATTGTCGGTGCCATCCTGGAGACACATCAGCTGCCCTGCGACAAGGTGACTGAGCCCAGTACCTCGGTGGATGGGAGAATGGCCGCTGGAGCACTTCATATCGTGGAGCTTGGCGATGCGGGCTCCTCGAAGTCTGCATTCTCATCCTTGGAGACGGCACCTAGCAACTGCACTTGCGAGAATCGGGGCTCCACAGCACCAGATGAATTATCGTCCGCCGACTACGGCCCCGCAACTGCAGCTTTTGTGCTCGGTGGTGATGCATGGGACCGCGCTACTGACTGATCTACAAAACATAAATTAGGTTAATAGAGGAGAATGGAGTGCAAGGGTCAATAGGTGATTCCAGCGGTAAAGGCAACAGATGCACGACCAGAGCACCACTGTTATCAAAATCAGTTCATGACCATGACCAAATTCTGTAAAAGATTCTGTTGGCATGTAAAAAGCGAAAGATTAGTAAAAGTTAATGTGGTTCCATTCAGGCTGAGAAAGGAATAATTACAATGTGGAATAACGAAATGGTACAGAAATTAAACAGGATGTATATGTCTGCCTTCAAGAAAGATGCAAGAAAAACCTCCCAGTAATGGTGGAGAATCAAGGGTCTAGCAAGAATGAGCGACTAAATTAAATAATAATGAGTAAAAAAAAGATTCCTGGAAATATTAACGGGACTGAAAGCCGAGACATTCTCTGAACCTGATGGTCTACATGAAATGGTTTTGATAGAGGAGGCTACAGAGATACTGCTTGCAATGGTTTCCATTTTGCAAACTTCAATATATTGTAAAAGGGTGCCTACAGATTACAAGATAGCAAATGTAATCTTGCTGTTGAGGAAATGAGGGAGTGAGAAAACAGGCAATTACAGGCTAGTTAGCTTGACATCAGTCATAGTGAAAATGGTTGATTCTATTATTAAGAAATGGTAAAAGGCACTGAGAAAATAATAATAGGATTGGGCAGAATCAACACGGATTTATGAAAGGAAAATCAGATATCTCAAATCTGTTAGAGTATTTTGAGGTTATAACTATCAGAATTGATCAGAGTGGAACCAGTGGATTTGGATTTTCAGAAATATTTCGATAAGGTGCCAAAAGATGTTATGAAACAAAATAATGGTTCATGGGATAGTTGGTAATATATTGGACATCCATGTGTGCAGGAGGTGTCTCCAGCTTCAATTGATCGAGCTCCGTGTTTCGGAGCTGCAGCAGCGGGTGCAGTCAATAAGGTGCATCCGCAAGGCAGAGAACTACTTGGATAGCACGTTTCAGGAGGTCGGTAACCCGCAGCTTAAAGGTGGAGGGGACATGGGTGACCACCAGACATAATAAGTGTTCCAGGCAGATAGCGCAGGAGGCCTCCCGCGAGTTCCTCTCCTTTTCAAACCAATATTCAATACTGAGTATCGGTAAGGATGATGGGGCCTCTGGGCTTGCAGCCAGAGCCAATTCCACGGCACCACGGCTGGCCCAGCAGCACAGCGAGGAGGGCAGAAGAATAAATGAGCCCTAGTGATAGGGGATTCTATAGTTAGAGGATCAGACAGGCGATTCTGCGGACGGAGACATTACTCCCGAACGTTTATCTTCCTCCCTCGTTCCAGGGTCAAGGATGTCACAGAGCGGATGCAGGTCACCCTGGGGGGGGAGGGAGTGGGGGGTGGGGGGGGGTAATCAGCTAGAGGTCATGGTACACATAGGTTGAGTGATGAGATCTTACAGGGAGAATTTATGGCGCTGGGAAAAAAATTTAAGGGTAGGATATAAAAAGTAGTAATATCTGGGTTAATAGCAGTGCACCTGCCAAAGAGTATAAGAATAGAAGGAGAGAGACGATGAGCACGTGGATGGAAAATTGGTGTAGAATGTAGGGATTTAAATTCTTGAGGCATTGGCACCGCTTGTGGGGGAGATATGACCTATATAAATTAGACATCTTGCCCCTCAACAGCGTCAGTACCAATATCCTCGCGGGGAGTTTTGCCAGCAGTTGGGGAGAGTTTGAACTAGCTTGGCAGGGGGATGGGAACATGAGAACGAATACAAAAGAAATCTAAGTAAAGCAGAAGTTGGATAGAATGCATCTCGAAAGCGAATCTTTAAGACCGAGGAAACATGGCTTAGTACGTAACAAGCAAGGATGTCTTCCTATGCTGAATGGTACATATTTACTGCAAGGAGTATAGCGAATAAGGCGGATGAGCTAAGAGCACATGTAGACTCTTGGGAGTTTGACCTTATAGCCATCACATAAACTTGGCTGAAAGAGAGGCAGGTTTGGCAGATCAATATCTCTGGCTGACAGATTTTTAGGCAAGAGAGAGAGGGGGGCAAAACTGTACTGTTGTTGTACTGATTAGATAAGCACTTACAGCGGTGAGAAGGGATGATATGTTAGACGGATCATCAACTGAGGCCAGATGGGTCGAATTGGAAAAAAGAAATCTGCAATCACACAGCTGGGAGTGTATTGTAGACATCCAGAGAGTGGGAGGGAAATAGAAGGAGCAAATATGCAGACAAATGGCTGTGAAGTCTAAAAATCATAGAGTAGAAATAGTAGGGCACTTTAATTATGCGAATATTGATTGTGACAAATTCAGTGTGAAAGCTATAGCGGCTGCCAATTTCTTGAAATGCTATCAAGAGAACTATTTTAGTCAGTATATAGCAAGCCCAACACGAGAGCGGGCGGTATTCGATTTAGTTTTGGGGAAACAAACTGGGCAGTTTGAAGTGTTATTCGTGGGGGTGTATTTGGGTGTCTGTGATCATAATTCAGTGAGATTCAAGTTGGTTATTGATAAGGACAAGAATAGGCCTGCAATAAAATTACTGAATTGCGGAAAAGTTAATTTTGCTAAGTTAAGGAGTGATTTGGCCAGAGTGGACTGGAAATAGCTAATTTTGGGTAAATCGGCTTCAAAACAGGGTGAGGCATTCTACAAGGTGCTCTGGAAGGTAGGAGGCAAACGTGTGCCCTTAAATAAAAAGGTTGGGAAAATAATTCTCGAGCGCCCATAATGTCTAGGGAATTATAGGTGAGGAATAAAAAAAAAGGACGCTTATGTCACATCTCAACGGCTCAATACTTTAGAATTTGTAGAGAAATATAGAAAGTTAATAGGCGAAATTAAAAACGATATTAGGAAAGCTAAGACTGAGTATGAGACATTCTTGACCATTAAAATTAAGGAAAACCCGAAGATGTTCGATAACAATAAAGAGTAAGAGGGAAACTAAGGAAAGCGTGGGGCACATTAGAAATCATGAGGGTAATTTTGTGTGTAGGAAGCAAAGGATAATGGTTGATGGATGTTTTTGTTAGTGGGAGGAATGTTTCCAGTGGGGTCGTACAGTGCTCAGTACTGTGTTCCTTGCTTTTTGTGGTATATACCAACGTTTTCTTTTTGATTAAACGGAGTATGATTGAGACGTTTGCAGACGGTTCTAAAATTGGCTGTGTTGTTGATACTGAAGAGGAAATCATGGGCTGCATTAGAATATGAATCTACTGGGTAGTTGCGCAGAGCAGTGTCAGATGGAATTTATTCCAGAGGACTGTGAGGTGATGCAATTTGGGAGGGCAATTTAGTCCCACCCGTTTTCATTAAGGGTATATGATTGGCCTGAGCCTTCCAGATCTCCTCCTTCAATGCCTCCTACTGTTCCGAGATTGATTTACCCAGAAATATCCGTTTCCAGTCCTCTGTGGCCAAAACACTCCTTAACTTAGCAAAAATATATTTTCCCCAATTTGGAACATTTATTGCAGGCCTTTCCTTGATCTTATCCATAACAAACTTAAATCGGTCTGAATTTTGGTCACTGGCACCCATGCGCTCTCCCACTAATACACCTTCATCCTGCCCAGATTAATTTCTCAATGTTACATACTAGCTAAAAAAAAAGTTCTCTTGAATGCATTTTAAGAATTCTACACCCTCGAAACCTTTCAAACTATATTTGTCCAAATCAATATTTGAATAGTAAAATACCCGACAATTATTACCCTATAATTTTTGCACTTCACAGCAATTTGCCGACATTACTTGCTCCTCTATTCCATCCCAACTGTTTGGGGTTCTTTCATACACGCCCAACAGTGTGATCGTCCTTTTGAATGTTTCAATTCGACTCACATGGCCTCATTTGATGGTCCCTCTAACATATCATCGCTCCTCACAGCTGCAATAGTTTCTTTAATCAATACCGCGTTGCCCCCTCCCCCTCTTTTTATTAACTTTTCATTTCAGATTTATTTAATTGAATTTGCTGCCATGGTGGGATTTGAACTCATGGCTCCAGAACATTATTCCGGTGCTCTGGGTTACTAGTCCAGTAACGTGACCACTATTGCGGACCGGAGAAATGTGCTGAATAAATGTGGTGCAAAATGTGTTGGATTGAAATGGGTTAAGTGAAGCTGTTTGTTCAATGACTGTAATCAATGTCAGTCTGCACGATTGAACTGAAGCTGTTTGTTCAGTGACTGCAATTAATGGTATTCTCCATGGATCCTAATGTATCTGTAATTGGTTTTCCTCTTCTATTAATAAGGAATTCCTTTCAAAGTATTATCGCAGAGTATCAGTTAGAGTTTCACCGATGGCACTAACAGGGATCAGGACACTGCTCCACAGAGGGGCAGCCAGAATCTGCATTCTGGTAAATTGGAATATTACAACAATGGATTGGAATCTGAGAACAGTGACTTGGAATGTTACGGCAATGGACAGGAGTTTCATCTGGGAGTTTGACATGCTTTATGAACATTATAATAGAATTCCATTACACACAAGGATAGAATTGGCTCTTCGCGCTTTTAAATATATTTACTATCCACTGCTTTCTGTTGTTGGTGTTCCGTGTAAGTCTCTCTCTATCCTGTTATAAACTCGGCAAACCATGGCTAACTGTACAACTGGTCTTGTAATTTACTCTGTCATCTCGTTTAAATTTGCTGTCCATTGTAAGATTCTAAATCCAGCAATTAGATCTGTAAATCACGGTTCACTGTATTATTGTGCTTGCCAGTTAAGTCGCTGGTCCTCATCACAAACTCAGTTTTCTATCCATCGATATATTCCCGCTCAGTGACCAATATCTGATGCTGAATATGACAGCTCGCAACCTGTGCCTTTTCTTTGGCCCGGAGCTGAGTTCCGACCTCACATCCTCTGAATTAGCAATCCTGCCAACTACCTCCTCCATAATTTCGTCTGATCTCTGCACCATATCAGGCGTTGTGCTGCATAAACACTCATCCATTTCTTTGTTTCATCTAGACTCATCAATTCGAGAAGTCATACAAAACTCTGCTGTCCACATTATAACTCGCACCAAGTACCTTTCCACAATCACTGCCATTATCACTGATCAACATTTGCTCCTGTTCCTACAATCTCTCGGTTTTAATATTTCCATATTTAAGATTTAACTTCAGTCTTAGGTGTTTTTGAAGGAATTTCAGGAGAAATGTTTTTTCGCGCAGTGTGTGATAGGGGTCTGGAACTCACTGCCTAAAGGTTGGTAGAGGCAGAGAATCTCACCATATTTAAAAAGTACTTGGATGTGCAATTTAAGTGATGCAACCTACAAGGCAATGGACCAAGAACTGGAAAGTGGGATTGGATTGGCTACCTCTTTGTCAGCTAGCCCGGACACGGTGGGCCGAATGGCATTCATCTGCGCTTTAAATTTGAATGATTCTATCATCAAACCCCACCATGGCCTAAGCCCTCCAGATAGTCCCATTTCACACTGCTGTGGAAGTCCCTGGTAATCTCTATCCAGCGATTAATTCTGTAAATATTGCTGACATGTGTTTCTGTCCTTGTCCTTCGCTATCCTGTTCACTCTGCCGTTGGCTATTAATTTTGAATGTGAAACGTTTTACCAAGCTTCTAATTTTCTATATTCAACTCAGGCAAAGAAATTGGTCGAGAAATTTTATTAAACGAATTTCAGTCTTCTCTCTCTCTTCTGAACGTTTGTAACAGTGCAATGAATGTTGCCTTGGTTTATTAGACCTTAGACGCGATGGATTAAGATCATCGACCTGGAACGTAACTGTGTTACTCTCTCCATGGGTGGTGCCTGACCTGCTCGGTATTTCCATCATTTGCTTTATCCATTTCACATTTCCAACATCCACAATATTTTGCTGCTGTTTTCACCTAATGCTCATTTTGGTTACTGACACACACAGTCACCTAATTGAAGGTATGGTGACTGAAACACACTCTCACCTAATGTCCAGTATTGTGACTGACACGCACTGTCACCGAATGTCCACTATGGTTATTGACACACACTAGCACCTATTGTTTGATTTGTTTAATGACACACATTGTCACCTAATGTCCAGTATGTTTATTGACACACAATGTCACCTATATTTGGTATGGCTAATGACACACAGTAAGCTAATGCTAGGTATGGTTATTATCACCCACTGTCACCTAATGCTCGGTATGGTTAATGACATACAGTCACCTAATGTCCAGTATGGTTACTAACACACACAGTAAATTAATGTCCAGTATGTTTATTGACACGCAGTCACGTAAAGTTCAGTATGGTTGCTGACACATTCTCACCTAATGCTCGTTATAGTTGCTGAAACACAGACACCTAATGCACGGTATGGTGACTGTCCCATACACAGTAACCTAATGCTCGGTATGGTTACTGGCACACACACAGTCACCTAATGTTCGGTATGGTTACTGACACATCGCACCTAATGCTCGGTGTGGTTACGGACACACACCATAGCACCTAATGCTCGGTATGGTTACTGAAATAAAGTCAATGCAACAAATCCTGGCAGATTATCATTAATGATTGAAAAGTCTAGTCATTTTTCAGTTCCAGTTAGTGTCTACTTTGCAAACCTGTGCAGTTCTGCATTCGTGGCACTGCTTCTGCTGGTCAGAATCGGATCACAATGATAATTTACAGTCTCACAAAATGTTCATTCAGACAGATCTCTCTTGCCTTATTCCAAATCTTTGTCATGAATTTACACGTGGATGCCATGTCGGTCTGGCACAGTTCTCTATCGCCTCCTGCTATATTTCAGGATAAATAATCACAGCTAATTTAACCAGAGTTTTGAGAATATGAAAGTCTATTCATATTTTCTCGTCTAATTTTCTGTGGACAAGTGAAATCCAGCAAGTGAGAAAGTGCATGGACAAATCTCTTCCATTTTTGTTAATATCCTTTACTAAACCGTTCGCTGACTCTGTGCCTGAGGGATAACTCACCTTGTCTCGATACTAATACATGCATTTTGTTGGGCATTACCTGGTCAAAGATAACTATTTATTTTATATCGGTGCTTACGTTTTGCAATTTTATTTGGAATATCTTCCTTTCAATAAGCGCCATATGCAGCATTTCAACAAAAATGCATAAAACTTAATCTTTAACACACTTCTCTCAGACCTTTTTAATTGTAACTACAGTGCATACGTATTCACTATCTTCGCATTGTCATATTATGTCCGTACATTTTAAATACAATTGCCTGTAATCATTGCATGCTGAGGAAAATGGTTGTGCAGTTTGTTGTTGCATTCATTTCTCTTCTAAATATAATGGATATTCTAACCAAGCGGGGATCCAGCGAGATTTCCAACTCCCTAATCCAGGGGCACAGAAGCGAATTACACTGCTCTAAATGCTGACTGACGCCGGGACACGCAGGTTTCTTGAGAGGTTCTGGCCCTTTTTGTCCTGGTACCTGGTATGGCACTTTTGTCTGCAGGGATAAAGGTAGTTCTATCATTTGACCTCCCATTGATCAAACATCCATTTATTTCCATTTCATTTATTGATTCCACAATGAATTATTGATATTTCTTAAAGTAAACACTGTATTAAGCCCCAGGAAAAATAATTAGACCATTTCATCCAATGTGGCAGAAACATAGAAACATAGAAAAACAAAGCGTAGAATTAGGCATTTCGTCCCATCGTGTCCACGCCAGCCGAAAAAGAGCCACACGGCTCTCGGTCAGCAGCCCTGAAGGTTACATCTAAACATTTGAACAATTAACCATGGTGGAAATGTAAAGAGCAGCCAGGCCAACCAGTCTTCCGCATACAACTGCGACACCCATTCCATCGAAATATTCTACAGTCCAACCAAGCCCGAACCATCTGATCTCTTGGGAGGCGCAGAAAACAAATAAAGATCAAGGCGAACTGAAGAATAGCAATCTGGGAAAATTCGTCTCCGAATCATGTAGGCGATCTAAACCAGTCCAGGAGATCACCATGGCCGTATTCGATTCGCTGCAGTACTTACCATCGTATCTGTGTCAGCCAACAACAGGTTATATATTCTATTCCCACTTAAGAGCACTAGGTCCTAATCCTGCAGGTTATGCCACTTTAAGTTCCAACTACGTACATTTTAAATGTGGTGATGGTTTTTACATCCACCACCTTTTCCAGGCAAATCCGTCCAGTAACGCAGAACCCTCTGCGTGCAGAAATCCCCCTTCAAATCCCCCCTGAACCTTCTGACAACCATCTTAAACTGCTCCTAATTGACCCTCCACAAATGGAAATTGGCCGTTGCTATCCACTTCATCCAGACCCCTCAGAATGTTGTAGATCGCAGTGAGGTTTCCTCGCAACTTCCTCTGTTCCAATGAGAACAGATCCAGGCTATCCAATCTTTGTTCACAGCTACGATTCTCAATTCAAGGCATCATCTGCGCACTCTCTATTGCAATCACGTCCTTCCTATAAGACGGCACCCAGAACTGCAAGCAGTATTCCAGCTGTGGCCTAACCAGAGTATTATACAATGTAAGCTTAACATCCCTGCTCTTGTATTCGATGCCTCGCCCAATAAAGCAAGAATTCTATAAGCTTTCTCCACCAGCTTTTCCACCTTGACTGATATTTTCAGCGATATGTGTACAAACACTCCAAGGTCCCTCTTCTCAACAACACTGGAAAGTCCTCCCAAAATGCATTAGCTTAAACCTCTCGGAAAGAAATTCCATTTGCCACTTCACTGCCCACCAGACCAGTATATAGATATTCTCTTGCAGTCCATGACTTTCCTTTTCATTCACAACCACACAGACAATTTTAGTATCATGTGCAAATTTATTAATCATGCTCCCTATATTCAAATGTAGATCAGTGATACCTACCACTAAAGTAAGAGATCCAGTACTGAGCTCTATGGCACACCAGTGGAAACATCCTTCATGTCACAAAAAGATCTATCAACCATTACATTTTGCTTCCTATCTCGAATCCAAATTTTGACTCATGTCGTCACTTTGCCCTGGATACCCGGAACACATGGGCATTAACATTCATGACCAGTCTAACATGTGGGACGTTATCAAAAGCTTTGCCAAAGTCCTGTACACTACACCGTATGCACTACCCTCATCGAACCTCTAGGTTATCACCTTAAAAATTAAATCAAGTTAGTCACGCATGACCTACCTTTAACAAATCCGTGTTGAATGCCCCTAATTAATCCTTTCCAAATGTTGATGCATCCAATAATTTTCCCATCACTGAGATTAGGCTGACAGCCCTATAATTATTTGGCCTATCTATTTTTCCCTTCTTAAACAACGGTAGCACATTAGCAGTCCTCCAGTAATCAAGCACCAGGCACAAATCCAAAAATGATTGGAAAGTAATGGTCAAGGCCTCTGTTATTTCGTCTTTTACTTCCTTCAACAGACTGGGATGCAATTCATCCGGGCCTGGGAAATTATTTACTGTCAAAGCTGCTAGACCCCTTAAAACCTCCTCTCTCATTATGTTTACTTCATCCAGAATTTCACACTCCTCGTTGATAGCAGTATCTGTATGTTCCCGTTCCTTTCTGAAAATAGATGCAACGAATTTATATTGAACCATTCCAACATTTTTCACCTCCACACATAGATTCCACTCATGGTCTGTATAACGCACTACCCTTTCTTTAGTTATCCTTCTGTTCTCAATATATTTATGGAACGTCTTTGCGGTTTCCTTAATTTTATTGCCAAAAAACGTAATTTCGAAAATGATTTGCACTTTTCACCCCAAAATTCCATTAAACTGTTGCTCTTGCAGAGGTATGCTTTCTCTGTTTATTTCCCTTCCTCAGAGTGAACGTAGTAACGATTGTGATCCTGTCTCGGGAAAGTGCGGTCTCTCTCAATGTGTCACTCGCTACCTGGTGGCCATGGCAGCAGCGGATCTACTGGTCATTATCCTCGACCTGATATTGAGGCACATTCCAATTGTTTATCGGCGTTATTTCTATTTCCTGATGTCCCTCCCCGTGTGTAATGTCCAAGCTGTCCTGGTTTATGCAGCCACAAACTGTTCTGTCTGGTTCATTGTCACTTTCACCTTTGACCGATTTGTGGCGATTTGTTGCCAGAAGCTGAAGACTAAATATTGCAGCGGAAAAACGGCGGCTGTGGTTCAGGGAACAGTGAATGTGATGAGCTGCTTAATTGATATTTTCTGGTATTTTATGCTGTCAGATGCATATCAGCTATTTAATAACCCCTGGTTTTGTAGTATACAAAACAGATTAATGACTTCGACGGTCTGGGGAACAATTGAGTTCCTGCATTAGATTCTCACCCCGTGTGTCCCATTTGTGATCACAGTGCTGCTCAATGCTCTCACCGTCAGACACATTTTAGTC